>NW_017671244.1:258971-300888 GCF_001879085.1 Nicotiana attenuata
TCATAGCTTAGGCTAGCTTCTTTTTATTTTGACACGGTGTAATAAGGAGGTCAGCGAGCAGCAGTAGCAGCAGCAACAGCAGTGAAATCACAGCTCCTGGTAGTCCCAGCTACCAAACCTTCCCGAACTACACTGACCCGATTCCTTTTTAGCCAAGGATATGTAGGCAGCCTCCGAAGCAGGGTGCGGTCAAACTTTTCAAAATGCTTTACACGGAATATTCAAACGGGCAAAAATCGCTCGTTTTCGCTCACTTATCTTTGCGCGAAAACTCTTCATGTTCCCGAGCAAAGAGGGGCAGCTGTGAGCATGTGATTTTTGCCCTATATGAATTACTCCCATAAATTCAAACAAATAACTTCTTTTCATTATTTGCAATTTTGTGGATTTTGTGGCATTTTTCTATTACACCAAATCATCACCAAATTTACACCATCGGGTTCCACTACCCCCCCCCCCCCACATCACGAATCTACACTCCTTTTACTTCAAATGTCCCTCAAACTGCTCGAATCTTGGATCAAGTCCCGGTCCAAAACCCTAAAATTCCCAAGCCCTGATAAATTCACAATTACGTGCTCTCCTCACTTTCCCCGTTCCTACTCTGTCATCTGTGGCCTTCAAGTCTCACCCAAGGCCTTCGAATTTCAAATCACAGAAGTGTTAGAACCCTAGAGCTTCACAAGTAAGTTTTTCTTTGTTTTGGCTGTCTCTCCTTCACGAGTAATCAACTTGGGTTGTGCTTTCATTTTTGAATCAGTAATGGAATTTGTTCTTCTATGTGTTGGTTTGTTCGTTTAATCAGTAGCATGAGCTTGCTCTTTTAACTTTGTTATGTTTGATTTCTCTGATAATAAATTAGTTTGAGCATATTTTCCTTTGTTAAGCCACAATTAGTGTTCTAGGTCTGTAATTTTGATTAGTACTTCTGCCTGTTTGGATTTTCTTGTGTTTGCCAGTGATTTAATTCTTCTGTTCATACTAATTTTGTAGTTGTCAATTTCTTAGTTTATTGCTAATAGATGATAGTAGTTGTTAAATCCGAAAATCAATAGTTAGNAACTAGAGTAAAAGAGGGCGATATCTAGTTTGGTATAGGGTTAGTAATTTCAGGGGTATTCAGGGATATTTTGGGCATTTAGTGATGGGTTAGAATGCTGTAGGTTGAAATAGAACTTCCTAGAAGCTTCTAGATGGGGTTCAAACTGAAAATTGCAGAAAGTTAGGATATTAACTTGAGCAACAAGTTAGGAAATCAAGGGCTAAAGTGTTAAAAATGAAATCTGGAAGTTGCAGCTGATTTTTTCTATAAAAGGGCAGTCCTCTTTGCTTCATGAAGAAGTTTTTCAAGCTCTGAAAATTCCCTCACTTTCACAAGTCTTCATTAGCTCCAATCTGAATTTCAAATTCAAAATTCTCTAGATCTAGATCTTCAAGAAAAACTAAAAACCAAAAACAGGAGAAAATAGCTGAAAACTCAAAAAAAAAATACTGTGCTATTAAGATTTCGGATTCAATTTCAAGTTGTAGGGTTGGATTTAGCATTAGTTAGCTTAAAATTCGATTGTTGAAGTTTGTTAAAGAATTCTGGAGTGATTTCAAGTAGAAACTGGTTCATTTGGTAGATTTTTGGGTCTGTTTGCTGGTACTTCATTGCTGGGATTTCAAAAAATTCAAAGTGACTGCTGTGATTGTTTTGAAGCTGTAAAATTGCTAGTTGACCCTGCTAACTGGTTGTTCTGCCTCTGATCCTCCTCTCTTCTTGTTGAATTTCAATTTCCAGGTACATACTTTCGAATTCACTTGATGTAGCTTCAAGCTTGAGCATGAAATGAAAGCATTCAACTGTTTGTGTGCTAGAGGATGCATTCATAATTAAGTAGATATTAGTGAAATGTACTGTGTAATGCAGTTTACTTAGATCTATATTCCAATGAAACTCAGATTGCGTAATTTTGTACCTAATAGGACTGTTTTAGACTGTTAATTTGTGGCTATCAGCTATAGACTTTGTATAAGTCAGTACTGGTTTCAGTTTAGCATTTGAATAAAAATAGAAAAATCAGGATTGACTTGGACTCATAATTGATTTAGGCGGTCAGCCTGTTTCGATCATAATTTCAAAGCTAACACTGTTTTTCAAACAGTGTTGTATTACAGTAGTTAATATGAGCATGCTAGTTATTGATGTCATCTATTCCGTTTCATCAAGCTCGCCATTTCAATATAGGAATAAATAATCGTAGGTTAATGGTTAATATCAGTAATTTACTTGAGTTAAACGTGAATTATCAATTGATTTGATTGAATAAACTGACGTGTTCGTGAATATCTATAGAATCAAGTAATCTGAACTTTAATCTGTAATTCAATGATCGACATCGTGTTGGTTTGAGTAATTGCATACTGTTTTCCTTTTGTCATAATTGCTGACAGCACCTGGGTTGATTTATATTAATACCAGCAGCTATTTGGGCCTCAAGATATCTGATTCGCAGGCCCAGGTCCAGTGCTAATCTCCTTCACGTTTGGACTTGGGCCAAGGTCTTGACTGGCAGATTGTTAAGCATAGGTGCATCTCTCCTTTGTTGGGCTCATCTCGGAGCCCAACAGGTGGCTTTGACACAGAATTATCGTTGGTTTATTTCAGTTCAATAACAAAAATTCAGGATCTTTCTTGTGCTGTTAGAGACAAATAACAATAGAAAATTATAGTTGCTTTAGGTATGCCCTTTAATGAATAAAAATGAGACGAGCCCCGCTGAACAAAAACAAATAAATTGCGGGGCCCTCGATAAATGCTTATACTAAAAATACTTAGACTTCGGGATGAGCCGTTTAGCGAATTTCACGGCTTTCCCCAAAGATGATAACACGTTAGCTACTTTAGGCACATCTTTTAAATAATTTACCTTCTTAAATACGGGTGCTCATTTATGTGACCCAAATCCAAATCCCAACGAAGTCAAAATGTGTCAAAAATCGCGGGTGCATTTATGTGACGCGGTTCGAGATGTGTTTTCACGATGTTGCAATTCTCTTAAAATAATAATAATACAAGCGGTTCAAAGTTAAAAAGCACATAGACTAAAACATGTTGTAAAATTAGGTAAATAAGCCAAATATGACAGTTGAGCGACCGTGCTAGAACCACGGAACTCGGGAATGCCTAACACCTTCTCCCTGGTTAACAGAATTCCTTACTCGGATTTCTGGATCGCGGACTGTTAAACATAGTCATAATTTCCTCGGTTCGAGATTCAACCGGTGACTTGGGACACCATTAATCTCCCAAGTGGCGACTCAGAAATCTTAATAATAAATCCCGTTCCGATTGTCCTTTAAGTGGAAAAACTCCTTTATGCCCTTGCAGGTGTAGTAAGAAAAAGGAGGTGTGACAATGCTTGGCCAAATCTACCCTTCATTCTGGCGCATCGTCAACCTAATCAGATACTTCTCGAGCTCGATCGAGGGGATGCCTTTTACCCTCGACCGCCTGATCAGGCTATACAGCCCTCGCCTTTATCAAGGTGGTCTGATAAAGCTGCAGCGCCGATCCACGAAATCTCTCTTCTCCAGCATCGATTAGGACAAGGACCGAGGATGGATGATTTGGTTTGTCAGAATCAGGACCTCCGACTTGATTCCGGCTGAGTGGATGCCATTCCCCGAGGAATGGAACATGAAACGTAAGTACAAGTTTATCGATAGTGGCTTTATATTCTACTTTCCCTACTCTTTCTCGACCTCATCCTTTTCTCAATCTAATCCCTTTCTGATGATGTAGCTGTTGCTTGGTTTCCTGGTGCGGTCCCAGACCTCGAAGGTTGGGTTCAACAACTAGCCTCTACTTCTTTATACGCAGAACGCAACTGGCGTGACTTGGCCAAGGGTCGATGGGAGGCTAAAAACCATGGTGAGTTCTCTTGTTTGCATACTTATGTTTTTTAGTGAAATACTTACTTTATCTTTATGCAAGCCTCGGAGACGCCGTTGCTATGCGGCCGCCCCGCCCCGGTGAAGAAGAAATCCCAAAGCCCTCCAAGGAAAAGAAAAGAAAGGGGGGTCGCCTGCAAATTCCCCGAAGCCAAAGAAAAGCAAGGCTCGAAAGCCTAAGTCCGATACCGTGGTCCTGTCTCCAGAAACGGCCCAACGCCTTCGGGATGAGGAGTGAAGAGGGGGAAGATGATGACTGCCTGTTGGTAGTTCGGAAAAGAGGAAGCACTGACGCTTCGATGACCGCCAAACCGATGGTGGCCGATGCGGTTCATTCTCAAACTGAAGAAATCTCGGAGGGGAGTTCGAGCAAAGTCCCCGAGCCATCGGGCAGCAAAAGAGCACCTCGTCTTGGAGGTCATTTGGAGGGTAAGACCGAGGGTCCCGGTTCTGAGGCCCTCCAAAGAGAAGAGAATGTCCCTAGTGGATCACTTGGAATAATTAACGTAGATGAATCGCCACCTGGTCTTGAGTTCTCCGATGGGCAATTTCGAGATGCCCAGAACATGAGAACTCCCGATATGGGAATGAGCCACGAAGGGAATGATATCTTTCGAGAGTGCCTTGCAGGGGTCGAAGATGGTCCCGATCTAGATGCTTCATTTATTTTTGATGAGGCCTAGCGTCGTTTCAAATTAGTAAGTTTCTTCTCTTCAAATTACTCCTGCACTTTATCCTTGTTGTTCTGAGTCTAACTTTTCCCTTTTGTGAAGGTCGTGACGCTCCATCGAGAAGCATTTTCCAAGTCTCAAATCGAGCTTGCTTGATGTGAGGCTGAGCTTAAGAATCTCGCGGAAGAGAGGGATGGCCTTAAGCGCCTTTATGTACAGAAAGAGGAGGAGGTCAGGGATCTTCGAGTTGAGTTGGCGAAGGCTCATCGAGAACAGACCGAGCTTATTGAAAAGGTAATATACCCTTTGAGATTTGTTATGCATTTATCCGATTAGGTGACTAACACTTTAACTTTGCAGGCCTAGCAGAAGGGCGAGCTGGTGGAGCAGCTTCGAGAGGAGCTCAAGATGAAGGATGCCGAGACCCTAGGATGGAAGCAATGTATGGACCGTCTCGCCTTAGAGAAGGATACTCTTTGGGAGAAAATGACTTCAATTGAGTGCCAGCTTCAAAGTCTAAAGGAGGAAAGCCTGGCCCGAAGTTGCAAAATCGATGAGCTCGAAGCTAAATCTGCTGCTGAGCTTGCAAAGGCCAAATCTGATGCAGAGGCATTTGTATCTTCGTACCGAGCTGATTTAATTGAAATCACAAGAGATCTCCGTTGCAGCGGAAGTTAAATTATCATGTGCTTTCGACCATGCCAGGCGACAGTCCCGGAGAGAAACCCTCGAGGAGGTGCACGCTCATGGCTTCGACCTCTCAGCTGACATTGAAAAAGCAAAGACTTTGGAGGAGGAGGCTACTTTTTGCTCTCTGATGATGAGGATTCTGCTAGTGGCTCCGAGAGCGGAGGAGATGAAGATGAAGTCCCCGAGGAGGAGGTTCCCGAAGACGCAGCTCCCGAAGATGCAGCTCCCAAGGATGTGGCTTCCAGAGATGTGGTTCTCGAGGATGTAGCCCCGAAGTAGATTAGGTTCCTTTATTTTGTTTTTGTGTAAGTTCCCCTCATGGGTATTGAAAATATCTTTTGTAAACGTCTCTTATAAATATAAACAATCTCTTTGCTTCATCATCGATTTGTATTGAATTTCGTTTCATCTTCATTTGTGAAATTTTTTGATGTTATAACTCTAATGATCAGTCTTAATATTATCTTGGACTCAGAATACAATAAACCCTAAGGTTTTTTATTGATCAATGGGCAATCTTTATAATAGAATACCTCTTAAGGTTTTTACTAATCCTCAAGCTAAGCTTAAGTCGATTTGACGCGAGCTCGGGATGATGGGATTCTTGAGTCCGAGTTGAGTGAGAGTAAGGTCTCGCAGTCCGCATGCTTTGGGCCATAGGCTCTTTTATATTGGCCCTTAGTCTCTTTTAGGTTGGCCCTTAGGCTCTTTAAGTTGGGCCAATTCGGCCTCTAAAGCGGCTATAATTTTTCCCTCTTTTCGGCTAAAAGACTTAGTGAAAAATTTTCTATGCCTTAGCATGTGTTTTTTGTACCCGTGGGTTTTTCGAAGGTTCGATCGATTGGAACCTCATTTGTAATTCGTTTGTGTAACGATAATCGAATACCCCTTGAGGTTTTTTCGAAGGCTGATGTTATCGAAGCCTTTAAATTATTCGAGGGGTAATTTTATCGAAGCCTTTAAATTATTTGCTTTTGCCGAGGGTAGCCTGATTTAACCGATTTTTCTAAGTGTCTGAAGGCCTTTAATTTATGGCGGGAGTCGGACGTCTCTAAGATGCATTATTTCGACCGTAGCCTTTTTACGTGACCGTAGTCTCTAATAGGGCTGTAGCCTTTAATATGGCCGTAGCCTTCGGGTATGTCTCTTGGACTTCTTTCCCGAATAACCTTTCGAACTTGTTCGAAAGGTTAGTCTCCGAGTATGATAGCCTTGGCCTTTATATCGAGGGGATGCCTCTTTGTGTTCTTATGAATTCGAGTTTTTGATGGCTCGGATGTGTTGATTGTCGATGACAGTCCCCGATTATTCGGGGTGCATTTGCGTTTTGGCTCTTGAGCCGTTTCTCGTAGAATTATAAGTGTGAAGCTCGTATAATAGTAGACTTCTTTGAGACACAAAGTGTTTTGATATAGAAAGAATGCTTCTTTGAATAATGGGTACATGTTTTGCCGTCGGGGCTCGACTATTCTACGTGGACACGGTTCATCTGACCGTTTGGCCCATTACAAAGTTCTCCTATCGAAGTGCTCTTTGGCGTGAAGTATTTTCCTCGAAAATATATCCTTCGAGGGTGATGCCCCCCAGTATTCGAGGTTGATTGAAAAGAAGCCTTGGATACTGTTGAGTTCTCCTTAGGTAGCACATAGTTGTTGCCTCGTTAAAAACCTTGCTGGTAAAACCCATTTGGGACAAAATCCGATCTAAGGAAAAAGAGTGCAACGCATGCTTTAAAACCTAAGGCCTTCGTGTAGAAAGGTGTCTTCGATATATTCTATCGATCACCTGCAATGGATTAGTTTCAAATTCAAATGGACAAAAGGAGAAAGTCATACCTTAGCAATAGTATTGTTTGAGTAGTGATACGTTCCAATTGTTTGGCAGTTGTCAGTTGTGCACCTTCCATTGTGCTAAGTTTGTAAGATCCTTTAACGACAACTCCGATGACTCAGTACGGTCCTTCCCAATTTGGGCCTAGTTTCCCTTCATTCGGGTCTCGAGCATTGAGGGTAACTTTCCGTAGAACTAAGTCCCCGATTCCAAAGTGTCGAACGTTGGTCCTTCTATTGTAGTATCTCTCGATTCTTTGCTTCTGCGCGGCCATCCCAACAAGTGTTGCCTCTCATTTTTCATCTAATAGCTCGAGGCTAGTATTCATAGCCTCGTGATTCGACTCCTCCGATGCATGTCGAAACCTGGTGCTGAATTCTCCGACCTCGACAGGGATAAGGGCCTCGGAGTCATATACTAAAGAGAATGGAGTAGCCCCTGTGCTTGACTTCGATGTTGTTCGATATGCCCAAAGGACCTCGGGTAGAACTTCTCTCCATTTTCCCTTTGCATCGTCCAACCTTTTCTTTAGGTTTTGGATGATAGTTTTGTTTGTTGACTCGTCCTATCCATTCCCGGTTGGGTGGTATGGTGTTGATAAGTTCCTCTTTATTTTGTGCGCTTCGAGGAACCCCGTTACCTTGCTGCCGCCGAATTGCTTTCCATTGTCACATACAATCTCGTCAGGTATCCCGAACCGGCATATGATGTGGTCCTAGATGAAGTCAATAACTTTCTTTTCTCTAACCTTCTCGAAGGCCTATGCTTCCACCCATTTAGAAAAATAATCAATCATAAACAAAATAAATTTAGCTTTACCTAGGGCCATTGGTAGAGGGCCGACAATGTCAACTCCCCATTTCATGAAAGGCCACGGGGATAGGCACTTATCACATTTTTTAACAAACTCCTTAGTATCCTTTTCCATGTTATCCCAGTAATACCCTTCTCTGATAATTTTGAGAATCAAAGACTCGGCGTCGGAGTAATTCCCACAGGTACCTTCATGGATTTCTCGTAGAACATAATCGGTGTCCCCCGGCCCTAAACATACCGCTAATGGTCCATCGAACGTTCTCCTGTACAATGTTCCATCTTCATCTAATGTGAACAAAGCAACCTTGGTTCGTATGGCCCTCGATTCTTTGTGGTCCGATAGGAGTTTTTCATTTTTCAAATAATCGATATACTTATTCCTCCAATCCCAAGTAACACTTATAGAATTTACCTCGGCATGACCCTCTTCAACCATAGACCTTGATAATTGGACGACAGTCCCCGGGACGATATCATCTTCTTCAACCGAGGATCCCAAGTTAGCAAGTGCATCGGCCTCACTATTTTGATCTTGAGGCACATGATCCAGAGTCCACTCCTTGAAGCGGTGCAAAGTTACCTATAGCTTATCCAAGTACTGTTGCATCCTGTCCTCTCGAACTTCAAAACTTTTGTTTACTTGGTTTACCACCAACAGTGAATCGTACTTGGCCTCAATGACTTCTTCTCCCAAGCTCTTAGCTAGCTCGATACCTGCAATCATGGCCTCATACTCGGCCTCATTATTAGTCAATCTAGAAGTTTTTATAGATTGTCTAAAGGTACTACCTGTAGGTGTCTTCAAGACAATGCCAAGCCCGGACCCATTCACATTTGAGGCACCATCCGTGAAAAGGGTCCATACCCTCGATGATGGCCGTTCGGGGTTGACATTCGATATCGTACCCGCTAAGTTCGACGGTCCATTTGCCCAACCGGCCCGATAGCTCGGGCTTATGCAAAACATTTCGAAGTGGGTAAGTGGTTAATACACATATGAGATGACATTGAAAATATGGCTTTAGCTTTCTAGATGCGCTTATCAATGCAAGTGCTAATTTTTCTAAGTGAGGGTATCTAGTTTCAGCGTCTCCTAGAGTTCGGCTTACATAATAAACAGGGAATTTTGTACCTTGCTCTTCTCGAACTAGTACCCCACTTACCACTATCTCGGATACTGCCAAATATAAGTAAAGCTTTTCATCTACCTTCGGGGTGTGAAGCAAATGCGGTCTTGATAAGTATCGCTTCAATTATTCCAAGGCTTGCTGGAATTCCGGGGTCCATGCAAAATCCTTTTTCTTTTTGAGAAAGGAAAGAACCTATGACTTCGATCAGATGACCTCGAAATGTACCGACCCAAGGAAGCTATCCGTCCTATTAGCCTTTGCACGGCCTTCACACTATCCACGACCTTGATATCCTCGATGGCCTTGATCTTGTCGGGGTTCATTTTGATACCCTGATTCGACACCATGAAGCCGAGGAACTTACCCGAGCCGACTCCGAAGGCACATTTTTCCGGGTTAAGCTTCATGTTGTACTTCCTCAAGATTTTGAATGTTTCCTGCAAATGAGTTAAATGGTCCTCTGCCGGCAGGGACTTAACCAACATATCATCAATGTAAACTTCCATTGATTTACCTATCTCTTCCTCGAACATTTTGTTAACTAGGCGTTGGTATGTAGCTCCTGCATTTTTTAGCCCGAAGGGCATTACGTTGTAACAATAAGTTCCAAATTTAGTGATAAACGAGGTCTTTTCCTGGTCCTCCGAGTTCATCTGAATTTGATTGTACCCGGAGTAGGCGTCGAGAAAAGTTAGGATCTCGTGGCCGGCCGTGGCATCGATCATACAGTCGATGTTGGGCACTAGGAAAGAGTCTTTTGGGCATGCTTTGTTTAAATCTTTGTAATTTACGCACATTCTAAGTTTGTTTCCTTTTTTAGGAACTACAACTATATTGGCTAACCATTCGTGGTATTTTACCTCCCGAATAGACCCTATTTAAAGAAGTTTGGTTCCCTCGTCCTTTATGAATGCATGCTTCACCTCGGACTGGGACCTCCTTTTTTGCTTTATCGGTTTGATCCTGGGGTCGAGGCTTAGCCGGTGTGTTGTTATTTCCGATGGAATCCCTGTCATATCTAAATGGGACCAAGCAAAGCAATCCATATTATCAATAAGAAATTGAATGAGTTTTTCCCTAAGTTCGGGGGTTAATCCCGTTCCCAGGAATACCTTTCTCTCGGGCATGTATTCGATCAGTATGACCTGCTCCAGTTCCTCGACCGTTGACTTGGTTGCATCAGACTCTTCGGGAACGACGAAAGTTCTAGGAGTAAGAAAATCCTCTTCTTCGTGTTCGATTACCTGTTGCTCTGATTTCGTCAAGGCTGGAGGCGGTGATTGCTATTTAGCCGTCTGCTTACCTTTGGTATTTGAATTTTCCGAGGTCGAAGGCTCTGATATCGGCGTCACTTCATCGACTGCAAACATTTCCTTTGCAGCGTGTTGCTCTCCGTAAACCGTTTTCTCACCATCCTCTACTGGGAACTTCATCATCCGATGAAGAGTTGAAGGTACTGCCCTCATGTTGTGTATCCATGGTCTCCCGAGGAGTGCATTATACCTCATGTCGCCTTCGATGACATGGAATTTTGTATTTTGTATGGTCCCGGCTACGTTCACTAGTAGGATTATCTCCCCCTTTGTTATTTCACTTGCCATGTTGAAGCCATTTAGGACCCGGGATGCAGGTACAATCTCTTCCTGTAGGCCGAGCTGTTCTACGACCCTCGATCTGATTATGTTTGCTGAGCTACCTGGATCCACTAGAACACATTTAACTTGAATTTTATTTAAAAGAATAGAAATTACCAGGGTGCGGTTGAGATATGCCTTCTGCTTCCTTGTCATAGATTGATAGGACATCCTCGGGCACATAGCTCTGAGTCCGTTTTTCTCTGGTGATTGACACCTTAGTGCGCTTGAATACAGGTCCTTGTGGGACATCGACACCGCCAACGATCATGTGGAGTACATGTTGTGGTTCGTCGTGCTCATCTTTTCTGCTTACATGTCTCTCCCTAGAGTGGTTCTTAGCTCGATCACTGAGAAATTCTCGAAGGTGCCCCTCGTTGAACAACCGAGCTACCTCCTCATGTAGCTGCCTGCAGTTCTCGGTTCTATGGCCATGTGTTCCATGATACTTACACATCAAGTTTGGATTCCTCTGAGAAGGATCGGTTTGTATAGGCCTGGGCCATCTGGTGTCTTTGATTCTTCCAATAGCTGACACGATCCCTGATGCATCTACACTGAAATTATACTCTGACAATCGAGGTGCCTCTGCGAGGTAGGTATGTTTATCGAACCCGTTCTTACTCATGAGTCCCCGAGAGCTCTGACCTCGATCATTTCTCCGATCATTCCGAGGAGCGTTACGACCCGAGCCGTTGTTTCTCCGATTGACATACGGCTGATACCGTTCCTTGTTTGATCTTGATTCCCTGTTTGTATCCCTCGGGGGCTTGGCTGCCAATCTATTAGGATGAATTGAACCCGAGGGCTCCCAACTAGTTGTGGGTTCGAACCCCATGGTGGGCGCCAAACTGTTTACCTCGAAAATACGAGTAACAACTAAATTTGATTTGTGATTTTAAAGATATATGAGTTAGTTCAATACTAATTAGTAATCAAGAGAAGTATAACGTATAAATGAAAGTAATGAGTGAACCAAACCAGTGTTACTAGGCAGTATCGACCTCGAGCTGAATGACCTCGAGATGGATTAAGAACAGTAAAGCAAGAATAGTAAAGCTAAAGGATAATTCTGATGAACAATGACCGAGAAAAGTAAGAGAGTATATTCTTTGCTAATGATTAGATGATCTTTACAAATGATTGGGGTCCCCTTTATATAATAGGGGAACCCTAAATAAGGTACATTTCTATTTACAGTAAAGAATCTTATTTGGACAGTTGTCTAACCGCCTAGTACGGATTCGTACAAATCTATTCCGGTATTTATGCCATGATTTTGGTGACGTGGCAGGAATCTTGCTCATTCTGTTACAAATCCATAACGGCATTATCTCGAGCCCCGATGTTCCTCGAACACTTAATTAATCGAGCCTTGTACTCTGTCATCGAGCTTGAGCCTGGTTCATCGAGCTCGAACTCGATCCATCCTGAATTCGGGCTTAAGGCGATCCCTCGAGCCTAAGAAATCGGGCATGCCCGATTTCGACCGTACACAATAACTTTATGAAGTATTGTATGGATAGTAACATAATAATCAGACGGTTCACCTGACGCGAGTTAGATAATTGGTGCCTGTCACATGACTCTAAATTTGAAGTCGTATACTATGCAATTTTAATTTTTGGTTTCCGATATATTTCTAGTGCCCCTAAACAAGACGAGCATGAAAGAAAATAATTAATATATATTCAATCGAACAATACCAACAAAAACTAGGTACTTCCAAACGATGTACCTCGACGGTAAAATACATTACACCTAAAAAAACTATCATAAAAGCACTTGTTAAAGCAAGTATATATAGCTCATTTCATCTATTATTTCTAATATGAGAATTGCAACTTCTCATGTTATACTAAATGTTAATATTTTATTTAACAGATGAAATTCTAATACTTCCTCTGTACTAATTTATGTAACACTCTTCCTTTACAATCCGTTCCAAAAAGAATATTATTGTTTCGTATAGCAACAATGTCACTTTAAATTACTATTTTACTCTTAATCTGATGATATATATAGCTACAAGAATTTCTTTAGCTTGTTTTAAACCACTTTAAAAGTATTTCTTTCATATGCCCAATCAAACACCAAATAAATTGGAAAGAAGGGAGTAAATAATATTCTTTTTTTGAGGTCTTAAAGTTAACCTAAGAGAATTCGAGATGATTCGACCGTTGAAAAATGTTTGGAGTGGTTGACTAGGTTGTTGAACGGTATTTTTAAGGCAAAAAGAATGCCGGATGAGTGGAGGTGGAGTACGGTGGTCCCATTGTATAAGAACAAGGGTGATATCCAGAGTTGTAACAATTATAGGGGTATCAAATTACTGAGTCATACTATGAAAGTTTGGGAGAGGGTGGTTGAAGCGAGGTTAAGGATGACGGTGTCCGTTTCCAACAACTAGTTTGGGTTTATGCCGGGTCGTTCTACTACAGAAGCTATACACCTTGTTAGGAGGTTGGTTGAACAGTACAGAGATAGGAAGAAAGACCTGCACATGGTGTTTATTGACCTACAGAAAGCGTATGACAAGGATCCTAGAGAAGTTCTCTGGAGGAGCTTGGAGGCAAAGGCGTGTCGGTTCCATACATTATGGCGATTAAGGACATGTATGATGGGGCTAAGACTCGGGTTAGGACAGTAGGAAGCGACTCTGAGGATTTTCCGGTTGTTATGGGGTTACACCAAGGTTCTGCGCTCAGTCCGTTCTTATTCGCCCTGGTGATGGATGCGTTAACACACCACATTCAAGGGGATGTGCCATGGTGCATGCTATTTACCGATGACATAGTTCTGATTGGTGAGTCGCGAGCCGGTGTTAACGAGAGGCTGGAGGTTTGGAGACAGGCTCTTGAATCTAAGGGTTTCAAGCTTAGCAGGACGAAGACAGAATACCTGGAGTGTAAGTTCAGCGCTGAGCAGGGGGGAGTGGACGTGGATGTGAGGCTTGAATCACAGGTCATCCCAAGTAGAGGCAGCTTCAAGTACCTTGGGTCGGTTATCCAGGGGGAGGGAAGATCGACGAGGATGTCACACACCGTATTGGGGTAGGATGGATGAAGTGGAGGTTAGCATCTGGAGTATTGTGCGACAAGAGAGTGCCACCGATACTCAAAGGTAAGCTCTACAAAGCGATGGTAGACCGGCCATGATGTATGGGGCGGAGTTTTGGCCTGTTAAGAACTCACATATCCAGAAGATGAAGGTAGCAGAAATGAGGATGTTGAGGTGGATGTGCGGGCATACTAGGCTGGATAAGATTAGGAATGATGATATTCGAGAAAAGGTGTGCGTGGCTCCCATTGATGATAAGATGCGGGAAGCGAGGCTCAAATGGTTCGGGCATGTTCAGAAGAGAAGCCCAGATGCTCCGGTAAGGAGGTGCGAACGGCTGGTTGTGGAGGGCACGAGGAGAGGTAGAGGGCGGCCTAAGAAGTATTGGGGGGAGGTGATCAGGCAGGATATGGAGAGGCTCTAGATTTCTGAGGACATGGACTTGATAGGAACATGTGGAGGTCGAGTATTATGGTTTAAGGTCAGGAGGTAGTTGAGTCTTGCCTTACGTCATTACTTTGAGAGACTAGGTTGGTAGGGATACTATTTCGCTTTTGCTTTGTATCTTTCTTCTGCTTTCATGTTGTTCCTATTTTTCCTATGATTTCTGCGGTGTTACTGATATTGTCTCCTTTTGTCTTTTTGTCTTGAGCCGAGGGTCTTTCGGAAACAGCCTCTCTACTCCCTCGGGATAGGGGTAAGGTGTGCGTACACACTACCCTCCCCAGACCCCACTAGTGGAATTTCACTGGATCGTTGTTGTTGTTGTTTATTTTATTCTTAAGGAAAAATTAGTATTATACAATTTCTTGGAATAACCGGTCAAACTAAACCATTGACTCTCTAGCAAAGCTTGTTGTTCTTTCTCCAACAACACGGTAGCATTTATGAAACATCCAAGAGTTCTTAATCTTTAGACTATTTTTCAAAATATTACGTACTGAGAGAAATTGAAACTGTCGGTCACCATTCCTTTACCAATATTTAGATCCTACAATGTAGACCCAAGAAGTTGATTTCCTTGGTACCAAGAAAGTTACAAGGCAATCTAATACCGATTTAATCTTTTAATTTAAAAAAATTTAAAAAAAACTACTAATGCAGTACTAAGAATTCACCAATAATATAATATGCTATGCAGCAGTCACAGTTATTAGCATCAATGCATGATGGTCAAATGAAACACAATGGCTCACTTCCCATTGTGTTCTTTATCAATTCCAATATCATGAATTATCCGCAACATAACACACAAAACCCACAAGATTGATGATGAATTATCCCAAAAGATGTAACTAAGAAGACAGTGCCAAGCGGCTACAATCTGTCCTGAACCTCTCTGAACGCGATAATCAGGAATTATCACATTCACGGTGAGGGTATACTGCCAAAAGAACTGTACAATGAGCTTTTTTTTCTACTTTTTTTACATTATATAAATATTATGGCACAACAACCGAGAAAATTAGCGATGTACTTAATAAAGCCAAGAAAGAGTCAAAAAAGACATACTCTGCTTTAGTATCTACAACTTTATCTCCCCAGCCTCTATCTCCTGTCTGCCTAGAATCTCTGTTTCTGTTAGCATCTATGGTACAAATTCCCAGTCTCCAGACAAGTCGAAAATCAGTCTACAACTTTCACAGGGACAGAGGAGGGAACTCATCTTCATTCTTAAGGCGGAATAAATGACCTGAAGTCCTGAAAGCCCAAATCAGAAAGTGCTTTAGATAGCTTTTCCGGCAACAAAGTTCAAAGGACCAAACTACTTCCCACAAGTCCAACAAACATAACATTGTCATCCTACCTGTCATTTTTACCCAATGCTGGTTTTGAACATGACACACTGCGCGAGACACTCGGGACCGGGAGCACATCGTCGGAGGAGTGTGTAAGCACATCCTTGGTAAGCTTCCCCACAGATCCAAATTCTAGTCTACATGATCTTGAGAAATCATTCGCATGAGAATTATCAATATGGCGATGAGAATGTCCCGATACGGCAAACTCCCGATGACCTTGAACAATAGATTGTACACCTGAACCCTCTTGGGTGCATTTTCCGGAAGAGTTAGTCTCAGAGAAAGCAGGAACCCGACCATTAATGTGATGAGGTTGGCCTGATACAGCAAATTCCCCATGACTTTGAACAGTAGATTGTACACCTGAAACCTCTTGGGTGCATTTTCCCAAAGAGTTAGTGTCAGAAAAAGCAGGAACCCAACGATTAATATGATGAGGTTGGCCCGATACAGCAAACTCCCCATGACTTTGAACAGTAGATTGTACACCTGAAACCTCTTGGGTGCATTTTCCCAAAGAGTTAGTGTTAGAAAAAGCAGGAACCCAACCATTAATATGATGAGGTTGGCCCGATACAGCAAACTCCCCATGACTTTGAACAGTAGATTGTACACCTGAAACCTCTTGGATGCATTTTCCCGGATTGTTTGTGTCAGAAAAAGCAGGAGCCCAACCATTAATGTGGTTGCTATTACACATGTGCAACTGAGTATAAGTTCCGGATGCCAGATTCTCCCATCCTTTAGGTATCTCCGGACAAGAATAATTCTGCAAGACATTCAAATAAAATCTTTACAAAAATGGAGCTTCACAAAAATTATTGACGAAAACAGAGCCTTGCATATTTAAATATGCTAAGACATTCCTAAAAGAAAAAAGAGGAAAATCAAATCAAAAAGACCCTGAGCTTTAGAAAGGGAAGACTGTCATACTTAGAGAAACTGAAATAAGTGAAAAATGAGGAAAGAGAAGCCTGCAGAAAAAGGAGGAAACAAATACCGTATTCAGAGAGTAAGTGCCAGTTCCCTGTGCCGATTCTTTCACTTCGGAACTTAACATAGCAGTAGATGGTAGAGAGTAACAAGAAAGTTGAACAGTTGGACACACAAGCATATTATTCATATTCATTTGCGAGAAAGGTTGATGTCCCTGCGGCATTGATTGTTGGACAGTATGCCAGAAGTTTTCACTTCGAAACCAAGATGGTGACGATGGATAATTGGACAGTGCAGGTGCTGACAAAGAAAACCCATGGCAACATTGTCCATAAAGCAAACTGCGTATATGGCTATCATAGTCCCCATTTAGGTCGGCTAAAGGATTTATAGCTTCCATATCTCCAGCCAAGCTAGCAGAGTCCTTTTCTCGTATATCAAGGGATAAACTTTCTAAAATGCTGGTCTTTGGACTCGAGATTGCTGAACCACCAGACCAGATGTCCTCGCTATACTCTGTACCTGACTGGTATATGCTGCTGCTCTCCAGAGGGTTATCTCTGGTTTCTACCCAAAAATCAGAGCCCAACTTCTCATCAATACAATCAGATAAGTCACTCTGGCACAAACTTCCAGGCCCACAGTTTCCATGTCCAGCACATGGTTCACTGAAGTTACAATAACTAGTGCTGTATTGCCTCCCAGAAGAAGAACTGATGTTATTTCCTGTACCTGAACACTCAGATGCACCATTCATGACATTCAGATTTGCAGAAATACAAGCTGCAAGATCATTTCCATCTCTAGATAGACAAAGTCCTGATACTGCTTGCCCATCTAAAAAGTAGCCATTTCCTGACACCATACATGACAAAGCCCCATTCATCGAGTTACTCTCTAGTGCAGATCTTGGTATTGAATATTTATATGCCATTTCCACATTATCATTCTCCAAATCACCCTCCGAAAATTTGAGCAGAATGTCATCCTCACAATAAAATTCAGCAGGGAACAATGAAGAAAATTCGCCTTCATCATCAAAATTTGGGCCAGAATTCTGTAAATGAGCAAAATGTTTGCATCCATGCCTCTCAAGGGCGTTTGCAAAGAACTTCTTGATCTCATTGGCAACTTTATCAGATGGTGACAAAAGAATGCGCCCAAGCTTGCAGGCCCCATACTTAAAAGCCCTACGTATTCGATGGAAACTACCTGGAGGCAATCAAAGTAATAATCTAGACGTGAGGAGTAAAAATAAGGAAACAAATCCACCAATATTACCAACACAAAACACCAAAGACATGCTCATATATCTAACATAGTTGGTACAAATCATATGCTAAACCTTACAAGTACAAGAACTTCTCGAAAAACTTATCTGTTCCTACGCAGGTCATGGTGATAGAAATTATATATGCTCCAATACTGACCTCCAGTTAGAGAATAATCATTTAAGTAGAAATGCGTGACTACTCATAAGGTATTGGCTATAAATGAAAAGGTATCTACTACAAGTATTTGTTTATCAGGGATCTAGAAAGAGGTAATAAGTACAATCTTTTGCCAGTAATTCAATGAATGAATTTACCCACTTGATGACCTTGAATCCAATCAAACGGTAGCTTTAGTAATCCTGTTCTGGGAAAAATCAGAATGCAAAGATATATAGGAGCTCTTACGAAGAATCCAGAAAAAGATTTCTTCTAATACTCAAATGACCAAAATCACAGAACCAGATCATAAGATTCTTTAAATTCTTTACAACATTCTCCAAGTAAACAAAGTACAAGAAAATGTGAAGGGGGAACCAGTGCATTTCAATTTATGTACCGAAGTTTGACTTGGAACAAAGTTTATGAAAAACTTTTGAAATTTGTGGTATTAAACATGCCATAATAGTTGTGTGGCTTGATACTTGTGGTCTTAAACATTCCACAACATTTATGTGGCTATAAAAGCTTCTCATTAAGGTAAGATGGGTAAAATTAAATTGTTTCCAAATATAAAAATGTCAATTATTTTCGGAACGAACTAATAAGGAAGGCGTGTCACATAAATTGAAAGGGAGGGAGTAATTATCTTCTTGGTACAAAGTAGAAAGTAACGATTCAAGCTTACCTCTGTGGACACTACGCCCCAGGTTATTATTTTCTTTCAAGGGGTCAATTATATTTAGATATTTTTGTTGAAATGCTCGTGTGTTCATCTCAGCGTCTCTGGATGGAACTGAGAACATTTCCATACAGTTTCTCAAGAACTCCTCACTAAGCAACACATTGTTCCTTACATTATCTGGCATATCAACTGCAAAGAGAGAAAAGAGATAACCATAAGTAAAGCATTGAAGAAGGATATATCAAATTCTTCCTGCCACTAAACCATAAAAAGATATTCAATATTTTGTAAGTTCATGCATGACCATAGCTAAAAATTCGTAGAGGGTCATAAACATTTTTTTTGATAATGAATAGAGGGTCATAAACAAGTTAGAGATAGTACAACTTATAAAGAATGAAAAAATATGCACTGCTTACCCACTATGTCAGGAAGGGATGCTTTGCGAACCGGACCATTCAAACTGACACAATAGATGTCCCAATCAAATTTACTGTAATAATCCAAAAATCGGTAGAGAACCTAAAAGTGAGCAAGAAAATGACTATTAAATAGAATCATGCATGCATACGAACCGATAATGTCCAAAACTGACAAGCATGAAGCAAGCACTTACCTCTAAAGGACCACTTAATGATGAATGGAACATATGAAATATATATAAGACCAGAATTTCCAAACCATATGTGGAAATCAGCCCGTGGTGTGCACCAAGAATACGGCTTTCATAATAACACCAAGCCTTTGCCAAAATAATGCTTCGCTTGAAAAGATGATTTTTACCAACAAGACGGTCTATCTGTGCTCAAGGAACAAAGAAATCAAGAAGAATATAGGATCAGATACTCATAACCACATCTGACATTAAACAGAGTAATACGATTGTACTTATGACATATGGCTGTCCAAATTGCACAGAAAGTAAAAGGGAGAAGCAAATGCTCTGCGGAGTTTGAGTCTACAAGCTGACCCAAGTCCCAACAACAAGTGAACAGATCACATTTATGACATTTATTATACCTCTTTTCTAAACACCTTCCCCAAACCCAACTTGTGGGAATATAGTGGGTACGTTGTTATTGTTTCTGCTTTTTTAAACACAAACTGGAAAGAAAGATAGGTAAGCACACTGCAGAGAGGAAGTTAAGAGTAGATGTCAACACCATCATACATATAAAACTAGCGAAGTTACTAACAGTTGAAAATAAACATTGTCCGTGATTTGGAGACACGGTCAGGAAAGAGAGACAAGATCTGACTACTCATTATCCTACATCATCGAACAGTGAACTGCACCAGTGAATCAATACCTAAACCCGGAAAAGGGTTTAGTCTGTGCCATAGATGCTTATAGAACTATTTCACATTCCTCCATAATCGAGATCCTCGCAACAATCTTCCCTAAAGAGTCCCCACAACTAAATTAGCACACAATTGAACTATCACACAAGTTCCAACAAGATTATGTGAATATTGACAATATGCTCTGAACTTACCTGCTCAAGGAAACAAAGGGAACAGAGTCCTCCTAGCTGATTAAAGGATATGTCAATCACAGTATTCTGTACAAGGCATTTCACGAGCTTTACCTGCCACCAGCAATCCAAATTTCTCAATAATAAAACGATCAGAAGATCAATTAAGCATAGGTGATAAAACTACTTAATTATTAGACACTATTAATAAATTCTTCAAGACAACCAAAATGCTAAAAAAAAATTGTCGATCTAAAATCACAATGTAAACCTCCAATAAATTAAGAATGATGAAGGTTCCACTATGCCTATAATCAAATAAACTTCCTTGAGCAGCAGCATATTGAGACAAATATTTGTGAAAACAACTAGAAACTGCAGAGAGCTGCGAAGAATTTAATTCATTCAACTTGTTTCATAGAATCTTGAAAACAAACACTTCCACCATAAAGATTTAGAGAAAAAACCTCAGCATCAATAAATTGGGCATCCTTGACATCAAACTCAGCATTTTCTCTATTTTCCTCTTCCTGTAGCACAGCAAGAACATCACGGGCCAATGCCTCTTCACCATAATTACTGCTCAGTGCAGTCAAATCGATGTCACCATCAGGAAGGTACGTCTTCAATGGTACAGATCCATATGGAAAAACCTGTACAAGAAGCAATCAGCCTCAGCATTATTCAGCTACCGAAAAAGAAAAGCAAAGTTTTCCTATTGACTAGTTCAGTTCAAGGATCATCAGTTGGAAAGTAATGTAATTCTTTGTTTAAAAAAAAAAAAATCGCATAGTTCAATCTGCAGCAAGATCTTCCATATTCAACCAATACCAGAAAAACAACAGGGACCTAATCTGAAGTGAGAATAGTTTAACAATGTTTACCCGAAATTCAGATCATAAGCAATTAGATGATTTCTTTTTCATTTCACATCAAACTTCCATTACATATCACTAGAAAATTTAAAAACTAAATGATACTAATAAGATTAACGCTGTAATATGTCATAGATATGTAAATGCATGCTATAACAAGTTAACAACAATGTAAAGCCATTGACAACCACAAAATTACATCTTATAACTCAGAAATATTTTGGTCTACCATCCAGAAATTAGTTAAGTACATGTCATGTTTGAGGAACGCTAATTTAAAGGTCAAACCATAATCCTCTAAAAGACCTTCGCAGTACCCTGTCAAACCAATAAATCCTTATAGAGGTCAATTAACAAGTAGTCCAAACACATCAGGTTCCAGGAAAAGCCCATCCCGCAACCATACGTCAAACTATCAACATACTAATTATTCTCTAAGACCAAAAATCAGATAACGACACATAACATTCTTTAGAGATTTTCAAGCCCCAATATCTGGAAATGACTTGAATATTCTAACAAATAGCATTTCTTAAACCTGTTGTAAGGAACACATGCATTATGACCTATGTTGCGCGGACTCTCCAAAACAGCTGCCGCACCCGGGTCGGATCCTCCAAAAATGCACTACTTTTGGAGGATCCGACATGCACCCATCCACATTTTCCGAGAGGCCGAGCAACATAGATTAAGACTAAAATTAAGCATCCAATAGATTAGGCTAAATCTGCAGTAGGATATCTGCTAACCATAGCACTTGGATTAGGCTAAAACTGTGGTAGGATATGCACAAACACAAAAGTGAAAGAATAAAGTATGATCATGAACTTCCAAAGAAACTGAGTTGATTCAGAGGTACATATAGAATCATCTTAAAGGCGCTACTAAGGACTTGACAGAAAAAGAAACATCAAATAGCTCGAAGAGGAGTGTCATTAGTAAGAAAATGGCTATCTGTTAGATATTTCTACAACTTTCTAGGTGAACCATCAAAAGTTCAAACTTGATGCAGTCGGATCACGACCCCATGCTCTCAGCTTAAAAGGCAGTTATACTTCTATTAGTAAAATAAAAAAATGCATTAGATAGACCATTCACCTTTCTCTTCTATTGGTGTACTGATGGGCAGATATAATTTTGGTAAAGAAGTATAACTGCCAGAAGCAAATTCGTGGCTGAACACCACATGATACTACCAAGATTGCAGTAATTCTATAGCAATGATTCGAAAAGGCCCACAATAAATACCGATGAATATATATAATTTTGGTAGGTGAGGATAACTGTCAGAAGCAATTTCGAGGCTTAACACCACAAGATACTGCCAAGATTATAGTAATTCTATCCGATGATGCTAAAAAGACCAAAACAACTTTGATACTCTTTTTGTTTCTCCTTCTTTCGCACCGCTACCATCATAGATTAGTACAAAAAAGCCAAACATTAAATAGAACCTTATCTACACAGAAATCTAAGCTATCACATATCTAAAAAGCGGGTCAGAGAATAATCTTAACCTCAATTAGCATTTATTAAATAAAAGCAAGTAGTAATCAATTTCCCATTCAGTGAAACGAATGCAGCTTAACAACTGAATTCAGCAACACAACTAACTGTAGAGGGAAAAAAAGGCATGCAAACTGAAAAAGGGAATTAACTGACCTCACAACCAAGGGAACATCGAATGAGTCTTTGCACGTAATCAATCACATCTTTTCTCTTTTCCTCAGTGTCAAGAGTTGGGTGAATACAATTCACCACTTCCTGAATGGTTTCTTCAGCAAGAAGCCAACGGTCCTCGCTAATTGACATAGGATCAGGGCTAGACAACAAGCTCCAACGTTGCTCCATTATCGTAACAGGGCTGTTTGTACCTCCGAAAGAACCCATAACAAATAACAACCATTATATACCTAATTATCCCCAAAACAGAGCCTAGGGTTTTTGAAAAGGCATCTGCGGCGAAGAAATACGACTGGTATTGGACTACATGGAAATGGAAATTCTAGAGATAGAGGGGGGGAGGAGGAGAAAGGGGGTTAGAGAGAGAAAATCGGATAATATATATAGAATCTATATGTATATGTGTTGTTAAATCTGGTAGTAGTAATATCAAAGAAGAAAAAAATGGCAACGTAAAATTCGGTGAAGGAGACAATTCACAATTGCCCCCACACCTTCTAATTCTAAATTCAAAATAATAAAAAAAAGAAAAAGAAAAAGAAAAATCCTCCACTCCTCAGACCTCAAACCGTGTCTCTATCTGCATGAAATTTATATATTTACACTGTGCTATATTTATAGGTATAGGTGTACAGGTTTGGTTTGATTGTGTTCTTGGATTGCCGCGAGTCGATTTTGCGACGCCACGAAAGGGGAAGCCTGAATATGCCTAGGCCAGTGTACAGATTCATTTATGTGTCGTTTTTTGGATATTATATCCATCTTTACGACGTCGTTCTTTTCTCCCTTTTTATGATTGGGATTCCTGGGACGATGGTGGGCTCCGTTACATGTGCTGCTATTTTTAATTTTATTTTTTCATGAATAAATAAATTAAATCCAAAAGGCATAACGATATGAAACTGCTTTCACCGCGTAATTCCATTTCCTGGCTCGGCCTCAACTACACTCGCCCCCCCCCCCCCAAATGTCCCCCCCTCACCCACACCGGTCTTGCCAATGGAAAAAGCAATTAGCTACTTTAGAGATTTAATCAATTTACATTATGATGACGGGGACAAATTTGATCTTTTTCAATTTGCGATAAATATTATTTATCATAATAATTGACTTGTTCTAATTATCCTGAGATGAAGTTAAAAACAATATTGTCTGTTACCTTAATATGAAAAACCTAGTTCCGATTCCAAAAAGCGATTTGGTCACTTCATTTTATGGTAAGTGCAAATAACTTTTTGAGAAATTTATCTTTTCTATCTTTTTTTTTATTTTTTTAATTTACGTTCTTAGATGTTTGAGAAATGCAAAGACAAAAGTCGAGCTTTATAGCTAATAAGAGTAAATATTAGGAAAGAGATTTGACCAAGTCTTTTTGTGGTAAAGACAAATTATGATCTTTTGATATGTTATTGTATTTAGTTTCTTAATTGAGGATTTCGAATGTTTGTGAAGTACAAACAAGAAAAGATCATGTTGTTAAATATAGTTTACTATAGTATGATAATTTTTAATCATTTAATATATGATTATTTGTTCTTTGTACACATAATATATTCGATTTTATCTGATTGTAGTAAACACAAATATAATCTTTTGATAATTATACCGTATTTGGTTTCTTAATTAATATTTGAATGTTTGCGAAGACAAGACAAAACTCTGTCATTAAAATTATTTTACTATAATACGATAAGTTTTATCGTTTAATGTATGACTATCTATTCTTTTGTACCTAATATAATCTAGATTTATCTTATCATGGTAAAGAAAAATATAATCTTTTTATAACATTTTCGAATTCTTTTGAAGTGAAGACAAGACAATATTATGCCGCTAAATATATCATACTATAATACGACAACCTTTCTAATCATTAATGTATGATTATTTTTTTTGTATGCATATATATCAGATTTTATTTGATTATGTCAAGCATAATGTATGGTTATTTTTTATTTTTTTATATTTTTTACTTGAGCAAGTGTCAAATCAATAAATTACTAATGAAAAATCCATTCTTAATAATGATATTTTTGACTTTTGTTCTTATGTAGATATCTGGTACAGTGTTAAAGTCAAGTATCCTGGTTGTTCTCATAAGGAGACAAATTGTTATTATAGTCAATTGTAAATTATGGAGATCTCATAGCATTTATGATATGTTTATCTACAATATGTTCACTTTAAGAGGATAATATTTTTTTCGCAAAAATAAGGTAGATTAAAAATAAATGATGATGTAAGGCTGTAGTACTTTCATATTTCACAATGTGATCATGCTTTAAATTTCATAAATGAAAATTATTAACAATCACGCAATTGTTAGTCTTTATGAGCTTTTGTTTTAAAGTTTATATTGAATGTTCCAAAAGTTTATAGATAGAGATACTACTAAGCTATCTTTAATGGTCACGTATATTTCATGATCAAACAACAAAATTATATCGTTTATACGTAATATATGACATAAGTATATTATTAGAAATATATATATATATATATATATATATATATATATATATATATATATATATATATATATATGAAAATTTAATTAAATATAAATGTTAAGTGTAATGATTATCTAAATTTCCCTTGAATAAGAGAAATCAAATCATTCCATAATGAAAAAATTAGTCATTTCAACTTGGATTAGCGTAATCCTTGTGATAAATGTTGTAAATTTCATAAATAAAAATGGTTAAAAATCACGTGTAAAGTTTTAGTTAAATGTTGTACAAGTTTCTAAATAGAGATAAGACTAAGGTATCTTTAATCGTCATATATATTTCATATCAATTAAATATAAGTGAAAAGTAGTCTCATTTAAATCAGTAATAATTTATATTTAATATTTAGAGTCGACGAATTAAAGATAAGTAAAAATCCATATGTAATTTATCTAGATCTCGCTTGTATACGACAAACATCAATCATTGTAAACTGGAAGATTATCTATTCATCAGTTCATGATCAACGCAATCCGAATCAAACAAAATCATATCATTTCTACATAAGATACGGCAAAATTACATTACTAGCCACAATTAATAATTTTTATTTAGAGTCGGCGAATTGAACATTATATTTTTTTTTGTAATTATTACCTAAATCGCGCTCGTATACGACAAATATAAATTATTCTAAAATGGAAAATTATCTATTCATCCGTACATCAACTCATGGTCAATCTAATCCGAATCAAACAAAACATCTCTTTACACAATTCTATGGAGTATAAACAAGTTGCACACATTGTTAACGTGCGAGATTCGAAAATCCATAAAATTTACAAAAATTAGTAATTTTTATAGGTAGCGCCTTATTTTATAAGATAAAATTCTCGTGTTCTCTTCATATCATAGGGATTTGTTGAGAGATGAAAAAGGAAATAAACATTTCTCCCCGAACCACATATAATAATTCAAGAATGTAAGAAAAGGTAAAATGGGAAGCAAGATCAGAATAGCATAGAATTGAAAAATTTAAAGCATACAAGTTTCAAAGAATCATCACAAATCGAATAAAAAGAATAGAAAGAAAGAAAGAAAGGGGAAAATGATTTACTCTCGTTACCTTAGTTCATCCAATGTAGCTTAGGAAGTGCAACCTGTTTGTAGCTAGAGGAGCCTTTGAATCAAATTCTCTTGTGGGGAATAGCTTTTCTTTGTGTGAGTGAACAAAAAACTGAGATTGGGAAATTTATGCGCAGTGAGGGGAAATTAGAGTAAATTACACTATATAAATAAATACTAAAAAGAGGGTTCTGACTGTTGGGGTTGGGGGTAGGGTTGGGGGTGGGGGTGGGGGTGGGGTTGCAAGCATAGCCTTTAACCAGATTAGTTTTAAGTCAAATATACAGAACACACGAGTACCAAGGGTAATTTGTTCAGATATGACCATATTTAAGATCTTTCTACCTCTTCTTTATTTTATGTCAAACAGCAATAAATCAAATCTACAAAAGAGACAAAGAGACCGTTTGGCCAAGCTGCAAAACACAAGTACTTTTGAAAAAAAAAAAAAAAAAACTAGTGTTTGGCCTATTTATTTAAGAAGTACCTTTTGCAATATTTGATAAATAAATTGTGTTTGGCCAATCTTTATAAAAAGTGCTTTTGCTTGTCAAATTATCAAAAAGGATAGTACCAAGGTTTTATAATTATTTTAAAGAGAAAAGTAAATTTAAATATTTATTATAAGAGACTGTTATTATTTTTTATTTAATTTAATTAAACTATAAACATAAAGTAAACATACATACTAAATATTTAAATCATTGTAACATATATAGTTATACCAAAGCAATAATATTATCTAGTATAATTACTTGTTATTTACACGATGATTTGAATAATCAAAATAAGTCATTTAGTGTGACTTAAAGTTTATTCCATAAATTATTATATATTGATAATCAACCATGAAATAATAAGCAAAGTCACTCACACATGATAATACTTCTCAACAATTTCATCTCTACTTCTATCACGCAACGCCTCCATAATAGCAGAAGACTTGTCTTGCATTTCTAAAAAAATACCAGAAGGCCCATCTCCTTCCTCAATCTCTGCAATAATATCTTCATTACAAGATGATTTATGTATTTGATTTCTTTAATTTTTAAAGTAATGATAGAAATTAGAAAAAGAAAAAAAAAAGAACTACTCCAAGCGAAAGAAGCAAAAACAAATGAAAGATAAAAAAGAAATTTGAAAAGTTTACATGATTCATGTATTTGATGGTAAAAAAGTTATACACGTATGTATACACACACACATAACATATATATATATATATATATATATATATATATATATATATATAAACTTATGGTGCGGATAATTTGAAAAATATAAATTTATGGTGAAAATAGTTTTATCTTGAAATAATGCTTTGCTGTTGGTCAAAAGTGCTTTTTTATTTTGACCAAACACCTTAAATTTTTCAAAAAATACTTTTTTGACAAAAAAAGTACTTTTGGCCTCGGATAAATTTGGCCAAACAAGCTCAAAGACCGAAAACGTATTACAACTCGATGCACATATTAATCTGTGTATGTTGAATTTATTATCATTAAGAAATATATTGAGGTAAGAATAAACATTAACTGATCATGATTAGTTAATAACATCTTGTATATTGCTTTGATGACGCACTGAATGCAGATAAATACTTTATTTCGTGTCCTTCCTCGTAATTAGATGCTGCTTTTAATGCAAATTAAAAAATTTACGACCTCTTTTTTAAAAATAACTAATTAATTGAGTTGTCAATAATTATATTTTGTTCTTTTAATCGTACTCGTGTTGTTAGTACACGTATAAAGTTTTTGTCTATAAAATTAATTTTTCCAGAGAAATGCCTAGTATTGAAATTATTCTCAAGATAGTTATGACAACTTGGTTGGTATTAGGATTGTTACACAAAGAGACCGCCAAATTCAATGCTTACTTTTCTAGCTCGAATACATAAATTATTGATCACGCCTAATTCTAGTTCTAAAAAGGATAAACGATCGCTACAAATATAATCCGGTATAAAAGTCCGGAGTCGAATCCCACAGAGAGCTAAGATTTAGCTACAACTGCTGACTATCACTAAGAAGACAAGCACGAACAATTCCTAAGTTATAAATACAAAGATTTTTATGTTTAACTAATTAACTAATAAATTAAAGGAGTGAATTAAGAACTAAAGATACTAAGGGTTGGAGAAAAGATTAAGGAGGTCTAGAGTTATGATTTTCTCAATTGTCGGAATCCTTCCCGCTATGTCTTCTATAATATCGCCTAAGTATTACCAATCGTGAGTACTTCGGGGGTCGTAATTCTCTTTCAAGCAACTACCATAATTTACTAGACGTATTCTGTCAAACTATGCTAGCGGCATTAATTCGCCACTCACTACGATCACACCAAGGTCTCGTTATTTCTAATCTGACCTTTAAACCCTCTATATTGATCTCTCACATACATTAGGAGTGATGTTGTTCAATAACGACCTAAATACGTACCCTCTCTCAAGCAATACATACTAAATAGGTGTCACACCCCAACCTAGGTGAGGCGTGGCTGGCACTCGGTGCCGTACTGGCCCTAGAGAACCACTTTGCAACTCTTGAATGCTGGACGTAACCTTGAATATACAAAGTGGCCTCCACGGCCCGAATATGTATCGATGTTTTGAGTATGATGGCTAGCTGATATGATGCTTGGTCGCCTACGATATATTACGAGGGAAAGTCTCCTCTTCAATATAATCTACACCAATGAAAATAACACTACTATCATACGACTAACATAACTCATAACATAACCTCCTTATCACGTTAAGCACACTAGTCTCACCCCAAAAGTACATGTTATAACATTTTCCAACTTGTCAACTTTCGACAAAACATTATTTTCTTCAATTCGGCACCCGGTGCCTCACTTAACCTAGCGTACCAACTTGTGACTGAGGGACTCTGAACATACAATGTCATACTTTGGCCATGTGGCCAGATTGCAATTTGCGAAGCAAAATATAAAACTGAACAGAAACCAGTTTTATATTAATGTCGCCCCAAACCTAGGGGGCGATACCATAGGCACAGTCAATAAATGACCTTTCAATCAACAGCAATAAACATGTATTCATGTCGTTCCCTGAGAAGTGAAACTTGAATCATAGGTTTACTTCCTCTTTAGCCGTCAAAGTTTTTTCTTGTATTTACTTTTCCCACTCATGACATATCATATTCGATGTGCAACCTCCCCCCAAGTCCCCAATGCGGTCCCACATTGGAGGGAGTGGATCGAAAGTTTATGCAAGTAACTCACTTACTCCGAGTGTGAGTGGCGTAAGCTCTCTAAAGGGAAGTGGGAGGCTCGTTCCCATGGTGATTGCTTTTTACTAGTAGATCTCTTCCTTGTCGCTCTTTATTTCAGCATTGACACAACCTTCATTCCTTCTTTCACAAGCTTGCCAAAGACCGCCAAGCTTCGATAAGTCGTCGGTACCATGGTATCGACCCCGTTTTCCAAACCCTCTGCCTCTCTATAGTCCATTGCCGAAATTTCTGCAGAGAAGGAGGAGAAAACGAAGAAGAAAAAGAGATCCCCTCGACTCCTCGGATGCTCCTACCGAGGTCAAGAAAAGAAGAAGGATCGTGCTAAGGGTTAAGAAGAGCACAAATAAAAAGACTTTGGATGCCTGGGCCACGGGCTTCGAAGCCCTTCGTCAGCTCAAGGATTTTTCCAAGGATGACTAAGAAATGGAAAGCAACAACCAAGAGCCGAAAGACTTGGAAAACATCGATTGAGTGTTAGTGGATTTGGAAATTGCAAACCAAGAGCTGAAAAGCTTGGACAACACCGATCAAGAGTTGGTGGCCCCTGAGGAGGATGCTTGTGAAGTCGAATCCTCATTAACTCGGGGTCTCGAAGAAGAACATGCGGCTGCTGCTTCGAAAGAAGCCCCTCCGCTCTCAAGAAAGGTCGTTTCTAATGACGTTGTTATCCATATCCACGAGTCACCGCTCAGGATGGAGGCCGCTTTAAATGAGGGTCAGGCCAATGAAAAGAAGCCGGTCGAAACATCCCGGGCTGTGGATGATTCCAGTAACTCATTTTTTGAGGGTGTGGACGTCAGTGTGTTGGTGGACTACTCTGGACTTTGCCACCTAGAGATCCCCCAAAATGCTGTGCAATCAGAATCAGGTGGGCCGAGTCTGAGCTCAAAGCTTGAGAAGTAGTTTTTGCCCCGAATCTAGACCTCGAGCGAAAGAGAACGGTCATGTTCTTGGTGCCGGCGGACACTAGCATGTTTTCTGGGCCAGTTGGAGTGGCCATCTATCTTTGTTCCTTGGTAACCGAGGAGGACCAAATGAAGATGAATGAGGTAGGAGGTCCAAGCCTTTTCAATGAGGCTCAGCAGTCACTGAATCGGATATGTCTTCTTTCCTTTTTATTTTAACGATTTCTCGTTTCTCTAACTGACTGTAATAGTCTTCTTTCTCCATATCTCAAGCCTCGGTGCTTCACCAGAAGAGCTTCCATCAATCTAGGATGGAGGTGAGTCATCTCAAATTTGAACTCAAGGAACAAGTCCAGCAAACATAGATGTACAAAGCTCTCTGTGAGCAAAAGGATGAAGTCCTTAGGGACATGGCTGACCTCTCCACCCTTTAGGATGAACTGGAGAAGTCCGAGAAAGAGGCCTCGAAAGCAAAATAGGAATATGCCCTTCTAGTTGAGAAGGTAAGATTGCTCGATATTGATAATGAAAGGCTAAACATAAAATGCTAAAGCCGCAACCTCCCAGGTCTAGGAAAAGATAACTCTGATCGACCAGCTCAGGTCGAGATGAATGGGGTCAAGTCTACAGCCGATGAGTTGAGAGGCAAAAGGTATCACCCATGACCAGAACGGGATGCCACCAAAGAGGTTTTGGTGTCGAACCAAGGAACAACTCCGAGTGATGAAAGACAAGGCCCAAAAATGGTCTCGGCTGAACGAGGAGCTTCGGGCACAACTCGCCTCAGTGGTGGCATAACGCGATACTATTGGTCAAGAGTATACTGCGCTGAAGTATCAATCGGAAGTGGCTTTGAGCAAGACCTCGGACACCCAGGATATGCTGGCCTTGTATACTGCTAATGTCGATTTAGCCAAAGCTCAGATTATAACAAAGATCGAGTATGTGAGGTAGCTATCTCGGAGGGAGTCTTTCGAGGAGATCCAAGCCGGAGAGGCCGACATTGCAGCTAAGATTGAAGAGGCCAAGAGGTTCGAAGGCGAGGCCAAGGCGAAGTACTAGCCCGAGGGGTCAAATAATGGGTAGGACTCTGATGAAGATTAGGTAGGGAATGGCATAGTTTATGTTATTTTTGTTTCTCTGTACTCGTACATTTTGTACTTTGGGGCCCTTTTTGGTGCCTTTTAAATAATTTTTTGGTAAATATACGGAATTACCTTTCGGCTATACATTGTGTCCTTTAATTCATTTGCATTTGCTTTTTTACTTAGGACTTGAAATATATAACTTGTGTCTCGGATTCAGTATGACTAATATATCATCATTGCCTTAGCATAAAATTTGTCACCGCTCAAATTGTTTGACTTCTATAGTTCGAATAAGATCTGGAACAAATAACGGCTCCGAGTTGCTTTGACTTCGGATGATCTGACAGAAATGATACGAAGTCTTACGTTTGGGTATTCGAATGATTCATCCCGACATGGTTAGTCTTTGTCGAAGGTGACCTTTGCCTTGGCTAAAATTCAAAATCGATTGATTCGATCAAACCAGATATAGTCTTTGTAGACATAAAATATGTGAGGATCTTACTTTTTATATTTACAAACTCAGACGTCTCCAAGTCGTTTATACGTTGAGGTCAAAGCTCCAATGGCTTCTGATAATAGGTAAATTAGACTATAATTAGGCCCTAAAGAACCACATTTTTATATAGCTTTTACGGTAAAAAGTGATATCCAAATGTTCTGATTAGTGCATTTCATGCTTTGCAGGCTATATCCAATAAAAGAAGTTTGTGGAGTACTTTTGGGATTAATTATGGAGAAAAGGAGGCCAATCATACAATATCCACAAAGTGCACCAAGCGAAGGGACAAAGCCAGAACTGAAGCTGTTCTGTCGCTGTTCGGGCGTAACCGCGGTAGGACCGCGGCAAAACACTGTTGCAGATTCTGAAGGCCATTCTGGCCGCGGTCCTGGCGTAACCGCGGTAGGACCGCGTCAGGACGCAGAAAGTTCAGGGACCAAAGTGTCAATTCGGGGAAACGTGGTGGAAAACCCTTATAAGATCTAGAAAACCGCCCACAATAGAGAGTTTTTAGTTTTCGAGATTACTTTTGGAAGAAGAACAAGTGTGAGAGATCACCCAAAACATCATAGTTTTCTATTCTCTTCTATTTTTATTGCAATTCTTCTATTATGAATAATTTATTGGTTTTATCTTCCATTGTCATGAGTAGCTAGATACTTTAACCTAAGGTTTTGGTGAAACCCGTTGGGGATGACTTGGTTGTTTTATTAATATATTTGGAATTGGTTGTTAATCTATCTGTTCATCTATGTTTTGTTTGTGTGTTAGTTGAAAGGGCCCTCAATTATCCGTCCCTATTTAGTATGTATCTACTTGAGAGAGAGTGCATATTTAGGTGATTGTATGAACAACATCACTCCCGGAGTATAGACGAGAGTCATAACCGAGGGTTTAGAGGTAGGATTAGAGATAACGATACCTCGGATGCAATCTAAGTGAACAGTTTTGTGAATCTAACTAACGTAACTTGAGAAAGTGTGTCTAGTAAATTATCATAATTGCTTGAGAAAGATTTATGATAGCTAGAGCGTTCATGATTGAAAGAGACAACTAAGGCTGAGTTATAATACATATTCAACCAAGGAAATCAACAACGGGGGAAACCATTACCTTAGATCTTATTCCAATTATATACAAGCAAGCTTAGTTAGCTTCCAGCTTTATTTACCTTCAGTTTAGTTGTTAGACATATCATCAATTGTGAAGTACAAAGTTTGGGAAAATTGACTTTGTGAATCTAGTAAATCTGACAAGAGTAATTGATAGGTTAATTCTCTGTGGTTCGACTCTGGGCAGAAATACCCAGACTATATTTGCAACGTCCGTGTGTGTCCTTTTATAAAGCATAGTTTGGCGTTATCAAATTTTGGCGCCGTTACCGGGGAATTAACGGTGTTATCAATTACAATTGAAAGAAGTACAAAAATTCTTAGTGTAGTCAGTTTTCTCTATACCCAATCTATTCATTGAAATTCTAACGTTTGAACTCTTGTGGAAATCAGGTGTATGCCTAGAAGTTCTTCGAGGACTGGAGAATTGCTAGAAGGACTCTCAGACCTCGAGAAAACATTCAGGGCATTGAACCGTGCCAACAAGAGACTTCAACAATCCCAACAATCACACCAGCTCGAATTTGACATTGGTGATGCAGACAACGTCATTGGAAACGTTGGGGATCCGCCAGCAAACCCCAACGTAAGAGTAGTGGCACCCCTTGTGCCCGAAGCTGCACTGTATGACTGGGCACAGCCCGCAGCTGATAACTTGGCCACTGCCATAGTTGTGCCCGCAATTCAAGCGGAGACCTTCCAGATAACCAACAGCATGCTGCATCTATTGCAGAATAAAGGATTGTTCTCCGGATCACACATTGAAGACCCTCAGCAGCACCTGAAAAATTTTCTGTCAATTTGTGTGACCAAAAGGCAGCCAAATATGACCCCGGAAGCTATCAAGCTGCTCCTGTTCCCATTCTCTGTGACCGGGGAAGCTCAAACTTGGTTAAATTCCCTCCCTATCAATTCCATTGCCACCTGGGTGGAATTAGTCAAGCAGTTTCTGAACAAGTTCTATCCACCAAACAAGACTGCAAGACGGATTGATGAAATATTGCAGTTTAAGCAGCAGTCGACTGAGTCCTTGCAAGAAACTTGGGAAAGATTTAAAGAAGTGCTAGTGAAGTGTCCTCACCATGGCATTCCAGACCAGATGCTCGGCCAGAGATTCTACATGGGGCTAGCTGACCATTTAAAAGCAAATGTGGATGCTTCAGCTGGAGGTGCATTATTGAGTAAGACATTCACCGAGTGCAAAATCCTTCTTGACAAGATGTCACAAAATTCGGGGTGGATGACTAGAGCTACAACACTGGCACCCATAGTGCACTCAGTTCCTCTTGACCCAAACAATTCACATGCAGAGAATATGGCCACACTCATTACCCAGATGAGCATATTGACGAAGAAGATTGATGAGATGGGCACAAAACAGGTGCACATTGTTGATATAACAAATGGAGGACTGTGTACACCTTGTATTAACCAGTCCTATGTGTGCTCATGGAGTGGAGAAGGCGAAAATCAAGGCCACCGGAAGATATGAATTATGTCAACAACTATGGAGGTTAGAGACAAGGAGCATAGCAATGGAGACCGCAGCAAAATCAGCAGTACATGCCTAATATGCAACATCCTGGGGGTATGCACCCTCAAAACCAATTAGTGCCAGTACCATATCAGAAACCACAGGGCTATCCACAGCAAAATCAGCAACAATTAGCTTATCAACCGCCTCATCAGCAGCAAGATAACAATATGGTGGAAATCAGGGGTATGCTTCAGCAACTCATTGGGACAAATAATAAAGTGCAGGAAAAATTGGCAGTGCATGATTCAGCAATAAAGAACATAGAAACGCAGCTGGGACTGCTGTCCTTGGCTTTGAACAACCGTCCTCAGGGAACTTTGCCTGCAGACACTAACATAAACCCCAAGGAGCAAAACCTAAATCATCTGATGGCAGTAAGTCTTCGGAATGAGAGAGATTTAGATAGAGAATAGGAGAATCTACAAGCCAGGAAGGAAAGTACGACAGTCGCTCCAGTTCCGTTAGAGGTGGAGGATCCAACACAGCTTACTGAAGTGGTGGTTGAGCAGAGTCAGGAGAAAGAAAAGATGAATGAGCAAGCTGCAGAACAGGTGGCACCTCTTGTGCCAGAAAATTCCAACATAGAGAAGCCAGCAAGCAATGCACAAAGGGTGATACCTGCACCTTTCCCTCAGAGACTGGTTAAACAAAAGAAGGAAGTTCAATACAAGAAATTTATGGAGATGCTGCGTCAGATTCAGTTGAATATTCCTTTGATGGATGCTTTGAGGGAGATGCCCGGTTATGCAAAGATGATGAAAGATTTAATGTCACGAAAGTTTTATTTTCAGGATCTTTCCACTGTGACCCTCACACAGACCTGCAACGTAGTAGTGACAAGATCGATAGCTCAAAAGATGTCTGATCCAGGTAGTTTCACTATTCCGTGCACAATTGGGAGCTATGCCTTTGCAAAGGCCTTATGTGATCTGGGGCCAACATAAATCTGATGCCGCTGGCTGTGTACACTAAATAGGGCATCGGCAGAGCTAGATCGACTTCTATGCTGCTACAGCTGGCTGATCGCACGGTGAAAAGGCCAACTGGTATTCTTGATGATGTGTTGGTGCAAGTGGGGAAGTTCGTGTTCCCAGCAAACTTTGTTATCCTGGACTGCCAGGTAGATGAGGAGATACATCTCATTCTGGGTAGACCATTTTTGGCGACTGGCAGAGCACTGATCGATTGTGAGACTGGGGAACTAAAAATGAGACTGAACGATGAAGAAGTCATATTCAATGTTCAGTAATTATGAGAAGACCCAGCGAATATGCGAATTGCTCTTTAGTGGATGCAGTAGATGTGATTCTGAAGCGACGCGACCCTGACTGTGAATGACCAATTGGATGCATGTCTGAAAAATCTAGAAGAGATGGATGGTGAAGAGTTGGCTGAATGGGTCATGGCACTTGAAGGCCGAGGATTCTGGACAAGGGAACCTCAATTTGAGTCCCTTGAATTAGAAAAAAAGGGCTACACCTCCAGCAAAGCCATCAATAGAAGAACCACCCAAACTGGAGCTAAAGCCACTCGCAAATCACCTCAGGTATGTGTTCTTGGGACCTGATTCAACCTTGCCTGTTATTATATCATCCGGTTTGCTAGATGTGCAGGTAGAACGACTCTTACAGGTACTGCAAGAAAACAAGACTACCATTGGCTGGACCATGGCAGACATAAAGGGTATCAGCCCAGCCTTCTGTATGCATAAGATTCTCTTGGAATACACAAACCTTCCAGAGAACATCAACGAAGGCTGAACCCAAACATGAAAGAGGTAGTAAAGAAGGAGGTAATCAAATGGTTAGATGCGGGAGTCATCTTCCCCATCTCTGATAGTAATTGGGTTAGCCCTGTCCAATGTGTGCCTAAAAAGGGGGGAATGACTGTTGTGCAAAATGAAAACAATGAGTTGATCTCAACTTGTACAGTCACAGGGTGGCAGATTTGCATGGATTACCGAAAATTGAACACCGCACCCGAAAGGACCACTTTCCCTTGCCTTTCATTGACCAAATGTTGGACAGGCTGGCCGGGAGATCACATTTTTGTTTCTTAGATGGATACTCAGGGTACAATCAGATATCAGTGGCCCCCGAGGATAGAGAGAAAACATCCTTCACCTGTCCGTATGACATCTTTGCTTTTCGGAGAATGCCTTTTGGGATTTGCAATGCACCAACGACTTTTCAACGGTGCATGTTAGCCATCTTCACAGATATGATGGAGGATATATGGAAGTCTTTATGGATGATTTCTCCATGGTGGGAGATTCATTCGAAGACTGTCTTCACAACTTAAGCAGAGTGCTCAAAAGATGTGTGGAGACAAACTTAGTGCTAAACTGGGAGAAGTGCCATTTTATGGTACAAGAAGGGATAGTCATGGGACATCGATCGTCCAGAAAAGGAATTGAGGTCGACCATGCTAAGGTTGACGTGATTGAAAAGCTACCACCACCCAATTCAGTCAAGGTGGTGAGAAGCTTTCTTGGGCACGCCGGGTTCTACCGGCGTTTCATAAAAGATTTTTCCAAAATTGCTAACCCACTGTGCAAACTCCTTGAAAAGGATCAACCCTTTGTGTTTTCTAATGATTGCAAGTTGGCATTTGAGGAACTGAAGAAGAGGTTGGTAACTACACCCATCATTGTTGCCCCCAACTGGGAGCAACCATTTGAGCTCATGTATGACGCAAGCGACTATGCCATAGGAGCAGTCTTGGGGCAGCGAAAAGATAAGCTGATGCACCCGATTTACTATGCAAGCAGAACGCTAAGCGGTGCACAGCTCAACTACACCGTGACGGAGAAGGAGATGTTAGCGGTGGTGTTTACTTTTGACAAGTTCCGATCATATCTGATTGGTTCCAAGGTAATTGTATACACTGACCATGCAGCTCTCAGGTACCTAATTGAGAAGAAGGAGTCTAAACCGCGCCTGATTCATTGGATGCTGCTGTTGCAAGAATTTGACTTGAAATTCGTGACCGTAAGGGCACAGAAAATCAAGTCGCTGATCATCTATCACGACTTGAAGGAGCTGAAAAATCAGTCGAGGTCGAAGAGATTCTGGATACCTTTCCAGATGAGCAGCTGCTCGCAGCTACTCTGGAAGATGCGCCATGGTATGCAGATTTTGCAAATTACCTGGCCTGAGGTATAGTTCCATTTGACCTTTCATCTGTCCAGAAGAAAAAGTTCTTTCATGATTGCCGCATGTATTATTGGGACAAGCCTCATTTGTTTAGAATATGTGTTGATAATATTATCCAGAGGTGTGTCCCCGAGATGGAACAATCTTCTGTTTTGCAGGCTTGTCATGCACTAGCATATGGAGGACATTTTGGAGGGGTCAGGACAGCTGCGAAAGTACTAGAGGCCGGATTCTTTTGGCCAACTGTGTTTAGAGATGCACACCTCTGGGTCAAGGGCTGCAATGAATGCCAGTGGACCGTTTCCCGTCGCCATGAGATGCCAATGAACCCGATTCAAGAGGTAGAGGTGTTTGATGTTTGGGGGATTGACTTTATGGTTCCGTTTGTCAGCTTATTTGGTAATAAGTACATCTTTGTTGCTGTGGACTACGTGTCTAAATGGGTAGAGACTGCAGCGTTGCCCACTAATGATGCAAGAGTGGTGGTAGGATTTCTGAAAAAGAACATATTCACCAGGTTTGGGACACCAAGAGTGATCATCAGTGACGGAGGCACTCACTTTTGTAATAGAGCCTTCGAGAAACTACTTGCTAAATACGATGTACGCCACAAGGTGGCCACCCCTTACCATCCGCAAACCAGTAGGCAGGTTGAAGTGTCCAACAGGAAGATAAAAAGTGTACTAACCAAGACGGTGAATGCCACACGAACTGATTGGGCAAAGAAGCTTGATGACGCACTCTGGGCCTATAGAACTGCGTTCAAAACACCAATAGGTATGTCACCATACAAGTTGGTATTTGGGAAGACCTGTCACCTGCCTGTCGAGCTAGAACATCGAGCTTGGTGGGCACTAAGCAATTGAACATGGATCCTAATACAGCTGGACAAAATCGACTGACAGAGTTGCATGAGCTGGAAGAATTTAGATATCAAGCCTTTGAAAGCATGAGGCTATACAAGGAAAGAATGAATAAGATGCATGATAAACACATTGTGGACAGAGACTTCAAACCCGGTGATAAGGTATTACTGTATAATTCAAGATTGAGATTGTTTCCGGGTAAGTTAAAGTCTCGATGGTCAGGACCATTTAGAGTGGTGCAAATGCTCGCAAGTGGAGCTGTTGAGATCGAGTCAGAAGATCGGACAAACAAATTCTGAGTAAATGGGCAAAGGTTGAAATATTACCTTGGAATAACTGAAGAAAAAGGGGATACAGTGGTGATCAATTGAAAGAACCCCAGTACGCGAGTGAGGAGTGACGGCTGAACTACTTGCGTCGTGCCGCGACGTTAAATCAGGCGCTGCGTGGGAGGCAACCCACGAATGTGTTGTAAGTGTAGTAAAAAAAAGGCCTGGAACATATTGTATATATGCAGGATAGTGCGGAGGACTTTGCATCACGAGCCTGGGAATAATATGGGTAAGGTAGGCATTAAAAGAGGTAAAAATAGTGCCTAAGGGGAAAAATAATGAAAAGAACCCCGAAAGTGGCATCCAGGAACAGGCTCACCGCCGTCGCGGCATAACCGCGGTAGGACCGCGGTCAGAGATCCTCTCTGAAGATGGTTCACCGCAGTAGGCCATCCTCTCTGAAGATGGTTCACGCGGTCGCGGCGTAACCGCGGTAGGCCAGAGCGGGCCCAGGTAAGATCTGCAGAATTTTTTTTTTTTAATTTTTTTCCTCTCTTTTCCTCCTTTAATTAACCTAACCCAACCCCACCCTCCCCATAACAACCGCCCCTTCTCTCCTCTTCTCTCCATTTCTCTCATATTCTCTCCATTTCTCTCCTCTTTCTTCTTTCTTCTTCTTCCCAAAATCCAAAACCCCATTTTTATTCCTTCTTCTTCTTCCTCTCCTACAACCAAACCCACCACCCCACTTCTCTCCTCCTTCTTCTTTATTCTTCATCTCCTACAACCAAACCCACCACCCCACTTCTCTCCTCCTTCTTCTTTCTTCTTCTTCCCACAACCACTCCCCCTACCTCTCCAAAACCCCCCCAAATATGTTTTATTTTTTTCAAGTAAGTTGTTTTTCCCCCAAGACTCCACTGTAATTTTCAAGTAAGTTGTTCTACTTTTTCTTTTGTTTTGTGTACTTTGTATTATGTAGTAGTACTGTGTAGAATTCTTGATTTTGGTTGCAATGGGGTCTTAGACTCCAAGTTTGGTGTTGTAGATGGGTTTGGGGTTGATTTGTGTAGAAGTGGGGGTGTGTTCTTTGTTGATAATTTTTGTGTGGGGTGAAGTACAGCAGGTGAGTGGGTGGTGGTAACACTTAACAGTTATTAATTTGTGGAAGCTTGCGTGGGGTCTTATAAGGCGGAATTGTAGCATTGATGGTGGTGTGGGGGTAATAGTGAATGTTGTCAACTTTGGCACCTTACTAGATGGTTATACTGGCCATGTTTGATAAAAGGGAACTATTTGGTGCCAGCGGGTGGCGAAGTCTGAGTACCCATCTGACTGGCACATGTTAGGCTGCACCTGATCGTTATACTGAATTGCTTGCAGGTACTATGGCCCGCAAGAAGCATAGGAACACGGAAAGCACGTCCGAATTGCCGACGTATGATGCCACCCGGTTCGAGTCACAGGAGGCAGAGGACAGGTTTCATGCTAAAGCTACAAAAAGCTTTGTCCCTGAGATTGCTATTGACAGGGCTGCCCTCTGTGTAGAAAAACCGGACATGTACGAGGAAATCAGACGGAGGGGGATGGAGTTCTTGTTCGAGGAACCTGAAACGGCCAACCCAATGATAGTACGAGAGTTCTATGCGAACTGCCCGAAACATATGTGACGTTCTGTGATTGTGCAGGGCAAAGTGGTCGATGCCTCATTACTGAAAATTCGCCAGGTCTTGCGACTGCCTCCGTTCACTGGTGAAATTGATTATTACCACAACTCCCCAGGGGTCGATTGGGACACTCTGATTGAGACAATATGCTTGGGGGGACGTCCAGTTTGGATACAAGAGTACATGACCCTTCATTCCAGGTCGTTCACATGGGAGGCTAAGTGCTGGTTCACCATTATTTGCAGCAGGTTGTTGCCCACGGGCAACACGTCAGATGTGAACAGCTTACGGGCTCTATTGGTTTGGTGCTTCGTGACCAAGAGGGACTTTGATGTAGCGAAAATCATTGGAGATGAAATGTTCCTCCGGTCACCTCTGATGACTAAGGGGTTTTAGTTCCCCTCACTTGTGACGAGGTTATGTATGCTGACTGATGTCCCCGCCAGTCCTACGGATGGAACTTTGCCCACAAAAATAGCATTCAGAGCTGCAAAGATCAAAGAGGGCAGAGATGCACCCACACTCATTGAGCTTGACGACGATGATGATGCCCCAGCACCCATGGCACCACCCAGGAGATCTTATGATGCTGTCGGATCCTCTCGGCAACCCCAAACTGGGGAGGGACTCTCTAGATCACACTCCAGCCGACCCAGGTTGCCTTCTTTGGAGGAAGAGGTGGCAGAACTTCGCACCTTGGTAGATGGCCTGCATGTACGTTTGGATGCCATGTCTAGACGGCAGGCCAGGTCTGAGAGCTGGATGATGGCTTGGTTCCGCGCTATAGGGAGGGCTTGTAAATTGGACCCCAACACCGTCTCCGACTCCGAGTGATAACCAGGGAAGTTTTTTTACCCTTCTGCACTTTATTTGTTTTATGTCATGGGGACATGCCATACTCTTTTTGTGTGGGGTGGGAGACTTGAATTAGTGTTGTGTATTGTTAGTGTATATATGCATTAAGTATGTTGTAGTTTTGTGCCTCTGTTTTTGTTTGTACATATCTTAGACGTCACCGACTTGGCCCAACGACGGACACTTGTCGACGGGTTTCTTGAGGGCTATGGTCGGATATAAAAAAACAAAAAAAAACAAAATAATCTAGAAAAGGTAGGAGACTCTTCCTGATGACGGACCACTTAGACAGTATTCTTGAGAGAAGTAGTCTAAAAAAAAGCCAAAAAGATTTTTTTATTTTATTTTCTTTTTAGGTAGTGTAGTAATTCCCCCTTGGTTTTTCTTTTGACCACGGTTCTTTTCCAAGGGATTTTTCTTGAACCGGGTTAGGTAGATTTTTCTTTAATATTTTTTTAGGGCCCTTTAGG
>NW_017671244.1:300901-306121 GCF_001879085.1 Nicotiana attenuata
GGTGCACAGCTCAACTACACTGTGACGGAGAAGGAGATGTTAGCGGTGGTGTTTGCTTTTGACAAGTTCCGATCATATCTGATTGGTTCCAAGGTAATTGTATACACTGACCATGCAGCTCTCAGGTACCTAATTGAGAAGAAGGAGTCTAAGCCGCGCCTGATTCGTTGGGTGCTGCTGTTGCAAGAATTTGACCTTGAAATTCGTGACCGTAAGGGCACAGAAAATCAAGTCGCTGATCATCTATCACGACTTGAAGGAGCTGAAAAATCAGTCGAGGTCGAAGAGATTCTGGAAACCTTTCCAGATGAGCAGCTGCTCGCAGCTACTCTGGAAGATGCGCCATGGTATGCAGATTTTGCAAATTACCTGGCCTGCGGTATAGTTCCATTTGACCTTTCATCTGTCCAAAAGAAAAAGTTCTTTCGTGATTGCCGCATGTATTATTGGGACGAGCCTCATTTGTTTAGAATATGTGTTGATAATATTATCCGGAGGTGTGTCCCCGAGATAGAACAATCTTCTGTTTTGCAGGCTTGTCACGCATCAGCATATGGAGGACATTTTGGAGGGGTCAGGACATCTGCGAAAGTACTAGAGGCCGGATTCTTTTGGCCAACTGTGTTTAGAGATGCACACCTCTGGGTCAAGGGCTGCAATGAATGCCAGCGGACCGGGAACATTTCCCGTCGCCATGAGATGCCAATGAACCCGATTCAAGAGGTAGAGGTGTTTGATGTTTGGGGGATTGACTTTATGGGTCCGTTTGTCAGCTCATTTGGTAATAAGTACATCCTTGTTGTTGTGGACTACGTGTCTAAATGGGTAGAGGCTGCAACGTTGCCCACTAATGATGCAAGAGTGGTGGTAGGATTTCTGAAAAAGAACATATTCACCGGGTTTGGGACACCAAGAGCGATCATCAGTGACGGGGGCACTCATTTCTGTAATAGAGCCTTCGAGAAACTACTTGCTAAATACGATGTACGCCGCAAGATGGCTACCCCTTACCATCCGCAAACCAGTGGGCAGGTTGAAGTGTCCAACAGGGAGATAAAAAGTGTACTAACCAAGACGGTGAATGCCACACGAACTGATTGGGCAAAGAAGCTTGATGACGCACTCTGGGCCTATAGAACTGCGTTCAAAACACCTATAGGTATGTCACCATACAAGTTGGTATTTGGGAAGGCCTGTCACCTGCCTGTCGAGCTAGAACATCGAGCTTGGTAGGCACTAAAGCAATTGAACATGGATCCTGACGCAGCTGGACAAAATCGACTGACAGAGTTGCATAAGCTGGAAGAATTTAGATATCAAGCCTTTAAAAGCATGAGACTATACAAGGAAAGAATGAAGAAGATGCATGACAAACACATTGTGGACAGAGATTTCAAACCTGGTGATAAGGTATTGCTGTATAATTCAAGGTTGAGATTGTTTCCGGGTAAGTTAAAGTCCCGATGGTCAGGGCCATTTAGAGTGGTGCAAATGTTCGCAAGTGAAGCTGTTAAGATCGAGTCAGAAGATGGGGCAAACAAATTCTCAGTAAATGGGCAAAGGTTGAAACATTACCTTGGAATAACTGAAGAAAAAGGCGATACAGTGGTGATTAATTTGAAAGAACCCCAGTACGCGAGTGAGGATTGACGGCTCAACTACTTGTGTCGTGCCGCGATGTTAAATCAGGCGCTGCGTGGGAGGCAAACCATGAATGTGTTGTAAGTGTAGTATATAAAATAAAAAAAATTGGCGTCCAGGAATAGGCTCACCGCGGTCACGGCGTAACCGCGGTAGGACCGCGGTTAGAGACTCCCTCTGATGAAGGCTCACCGCGGTCATGGTGTAACCGCGGTAGGACCGCGGTCAGAGATCCTCCCTGATGAAGGTTCACCGCGGTCGCGCCGTAGCCGCGGTAGGACCGCGGTAGGGCAGAACGGGCCCAGGTAAATCTGCAGAATTTTTTTTTATTATTTTTTTCTTTTCTTCTTTTCTTCTTTTCCTCTCTTTTCCTCCTTTAATTAACCCCCTCCCCACACCACCCGCCTCTTATCCTCTCTTATCTCTACTTCTCTCATCTCCTCTCCTCTTTCTTCTTCCTTCTTCTTCCCACAACCCTAAACCTCCATTTTTCCTTCTTCTTCTTCTCCTCCAACCAAACCCACCACCCCACTTCTCTCCTCCTTCTTCTTTCTTCTTCTTCCCAAAACCCGCCTACCTCTCCACCCCCCCCCAAATCTGTTCTACTTTTTCAAGTAAGTTGTTTTCCACCAAGACTCTGCTGGAATTTTCAAGTAAGTTGTTCTACTTTCTCTTTTATTTGGTGTACTTTGTATTATGTAGTAGTGACTGTATAAAATTCTTGATTTTAGGTGCAATGGGGTCTTATACTCCAAGTTTGGTGTTGTAGATGGGGTTTGGGGTTGATTTGTGTAGAAGTGGGGGTGTGTTCTTTGTTAACAATTTTTGTGTGGGGTGAAGTACAGCAGGTGAGTGGGTGGTGGTAGCACTTAACAATTATTAATGTGTGGAAGCTTGCGCGGGGTCTTATAAGGCGGAATTGTAGCATTGATAGTGGTCTGGGGGCAATGGTGAATGTTGTCAACTTTGGCACATTACTATATAGTTATACTGGCCATGTTTGATAAAAGGGAACTGTTTGGTGCCAAGGGGTGGCGAAGTCTGAGTACCCATCTGACTGGCACATGTTAGGCTGCACCTGATCGTTATACTGAATTGCTTGCAGGTACTATGGCCCGCAAGAAGCGTAGGAACACGGAAAGCACGTCCGAATTGCACCCATTGAGCTTGACGACAATGATGACGCCCCAGCACCCATGGCACCACCCAGGAGATCTTATGATGCAGCCGGATCCTTTCGGCAACCCCAAACTGGGGAGGGACTCTCTAGATCACACTCCAGCCGACCCAGGTTGCCTTCTTTGGAGGAAGAGGTGGCAGAACTTCGCACCTCGGTAGATGGCTTGCATGTACGTTTGGATGCCATGTCTAGACGGCAGGCCAGGTCTGAGAGCCGGATGATGTCTTGGTTCCGTGCTGTAGGGAGGGCTTGTAAATTGGACTCCCACACCGTCTCCGACTCCGAGTGATAACCAGGGAAATTTTCTTACCCTTCTGCACTTTATTTGTTTTATGACATGGGGACATGCCATATTCTTTTTGTGTGGGGTGGGAGACTTGATTTAGTGTTGTGTATTGTTAGTGTATATATGCATTAACTATGTTGTAGTTTTGTGCCTCTGTTTTTGTTTGTACTTATCTTAGACGTCACCGACTTGGCCCAACGACGGACACTTGTCGACGGGTTTCTTGAGGGCTAAGGTTGGATAAAAAAAATCCAAAAAGATTTTTTTATTTTATTTTCTTTTTAGGTAGTGTAGTCATTCCCCCTTGATTTTTCTTTTGACCACGGTTCTTTTCCAAGGGCTTTTTTTTTAACCGGGTTAGGTAGATTTTTCTTTACTATTTTTTTAGGGCCTTAGGACTCTCTTGGGCTAAGATAGGTGAGGGCAAGAATGCATCCCGTGGTGTATATACCTGCAAATACTTAAAACGAACTTGAGGGTGCGACGTCTAGGCTCACGTGTAGACTCTTAATCTTATGCCTTAATTTTGCACACCTTGTCTTACTTGAACGCTCACGTGAGTGTGTTGACAAACTAATTCGGAATGAGTTACATGTCAAGTGTGTGTGAGGTGATACATGTATTCTATGCTTGCATGCGATACCTAGAACTTGCCCTGTGTGTGTGCACAGCGAAATAGAAGTTGTTTGGTCTTAGAGATGATTTAGGCATTTCTTTGTGTAGCCTATATAATTATGAATCCACCTGTACATATTACCATAGTTAACCTCTTTGAGCCTATAATCCTTTTTCTTTGGAAACCACATTACAAGCCTTACCCATTTGTTGGAATTAATCATCTATTTGAACCTTATCACCTCTCATGAGCACTTGAATTGTTATGAACTTGGTAAAAGTTAAAGTGTGGGGTGGTTGGTTTGGCTTTTGAGTGGAACTAATTGAATAAGGAGAAAGGTGCAATGTTTTGAAAAAAGGAAGAGCCACTTGGTTGTTAAAAAAAAAATTCCTTGATAAGTGGTGGCTCTTGACGTAAGTGTGCTTAAAGAAGAATGGGGTAATTTACATTGATGTGAAGGTGGAATTTTGGTTTGACATAAGTATGAGGTTTAAATGTTGAAATGTATGTATTAAAGTGCTTAGGGAGGTGTAGTCACTCTTATATCTAAATGTATCCTACCCGTCCCGTAGCCTACATTACAACCAAATGAAGCCCTATTGATCTTAGACTGAACAACTCGATTAGTAGAGTATTACACTAAGGGCAAGCTTATGGTGTATCTGTGTGGCATATGAATGTTCTTTACTGAGAGTGAGTGGATTCGTTCTATCTACAGTTCCTTGTTGTTTGATTTCATGAGAGGGTGAGGAGATTTATTGACGGCCTGATCTAGCCCATTCGTCTTCAGATGGCCAGAGAGACGAGTAGTGACATTACATTTCAGGAGGCGGCCAATGTGGCCCGGAGGATCGAGATGGTTCTGCCACAAGGGGGTGGTCATAGGTCAGATAAGAGACCCCGTCACTCAGGTCGATTCAGTGGTGCCTCACCTGGAGGCAGGGATTCTTATGATAGGGGTCAGTCTTCCAGGCCCTTTCAGTCAGCCCTCCAGGCTTCGCAGGGTGCTCCAGGCGATCGTGGTTCTCGTGGGCAGTATTCTGATCAGCAGCCCATCAGTGCACAGCCCCTTCTGAGTTTTCGTGGAGGTCACTCGGGTCGTCAGGGCCAGTCTCATTGTACAGAGGGATGTTATGAGTGTGGCGAGTATGGTCACATCAGGAGAGCCTGCCCGAGATTGAGGGGTACACAGTCACAGCAGCAGGGTCCTCGCCCCATGATTTAGGCACCAGGTGACCCCCAGCCTGCCCAACCAGCCAGGGGCGGGGGTAGGGATCATAGAGGTGGAGGTCGAGACCGTAGAGGTGGAGGCCGGACCGCCAGAGGTAGGGGTCAGCCGCTAGCCGATCGTTCCAGAGACATGGTTCAGGGAGGTGAGGCTGATCCCCGGTTTTATGCTTTACCAGCCAGACCAGAGGCCGAGTCGTCAGATGCCGTTATTACAGGTACTATTCTGGTTTGTGATAGAGATGCGTCAGTGCTATTTGACCCTGGGTC
>NW_017671244.1:306129-329560 GCF_001879085.1 Nicotiana attenuata
CGGCAGAACACTGCTGCAGATTCTGAAGGACATTCTGGCCGCGGTCCCGGCGTAACCGCGGTAGGACCGCGGCAGGACGCGGAAAGTTCAGGGACCAAAGTGTCAATTCGGGGAAACTTGGTGTAAAACCCTTATAAGATGTAGAAAATCGCCCACAAGAGAGGAGGCTTAGTTTTTGAGATTACTTTTGGAAGAAGAACAAGTGTGAGAGATCACCCAAAACGTCATAGTTTTCTATTCTCTTCTATTTTTATTGCAATTCTTCTATTATGAATAATTTATTGGTTTTATCTTCCATTGTCATGAGTAGCTAGATACTTTAACCTAAGGTTTTGGTGAAACCCGTTGGGGATGACTTGGTTGTTATATTAATATATTTGGAATTGGTTGTTAATCTCTATTTGTTCATCTATGTTTTGTTTGTAGTTAGTTGAAAGGGCCCTCAATTATCCGTCCCTATTTAGTATGTATCTGCTTGAGAGAGAGTGCATATTTAGGTGATTGTATGAACAACATCACTTCCGGAGTATAGACGAGAGTCATAACCGAGGGTTTAGAGGTAGGATTAGAGATAACGATACCTCGGATGCAATCTAAGTGAACTGTTTTGTGAATCTAACTAACGTAACTTGAGAAAGTGCGTCTAGTAAATTATCATAATTGCTTGAGAAAGATTTATGATAGCTAGAGCGTTCATGATTGATAGAGACAACTAAGTCTGAGTTATAATACATATTCAACCAAGGAAATCAATAACGGGGGAAACCATTACCTTAGATCTTATTCCAATTATATACAAGCAAGCTTAGTTAACTTCCAGCTTTATTTACCTTCAGTTTAGTTGTTAGACATATCATCAATTGTGAAGTACAAAGTTTGGGAAAATTGACTGTGTGAATCTAGTAAATCTGACAAGAGTAATTGATAGGTTAATTCTCTGTAGTTCGACTCTGGGCAGAAATACCCAGACTATATTTGCAACGTCCGTGTGTGTCTTTTTATAAGGCATAGTTTGGCGTTATCAGCTTCTGACCTTAATTTGACCGTAGCCTTTTGTATTTAGGCCCTGCCTCATAGTCTTGGTGCCGTCGGGATTTTATAACCCGATTTGCCTAGTCTTATTGTTAGACGACAGTCCCCGGTTTAGGGTGACCCATAGGCTTATGGGTCTTTAAATGATTGGGCACAGTCTCGTTGACTTTTATTGCCTTTGGGGTTTCATGCCCCCGGTTAATGATGGCCAACATGCTTAGAAGGTTTTGAACCCAATATTTATTCAAAGTGATATAACGATAACATTGCTCGTGTAAGCGTGAATCGTGAAGTATCGAGGGTGAATTTCTCACTTTATTACTTTTAATATAGCGTAAATAGTTGCTGTGGAAAGAATAGACTATCCGGGTATGATTCATTTGATCATTTGAACCTTACAATATATCCTTGGAATAAACTATCTGGATACCATATCATCGCTCCCTTGGACAGGGTTTCCCCGAATTTCTTCAGTAACACTGTCTGGATCTCGTCATCCTCGAGGTCGTTGCCTTTTATATCGCGTGTGTAAGAAGTCACATGCTCGTTTGGATCCATGGTCCTATTGTACTTGGGAATATCGGGCATTCGGAACCTTTTCGAAATTGAATTTGGTGCTGCGCTCGAGGGAAAAGGCTTCTGAATGAACTTTTTGGAATCCGGTCCCTTCACTATCGGAGGTTCCCCCGGGATCTGATCGACCCTCGAGTTGTAAGATTCCGCTTTCTTATTGTTTGCCACTATCTTCTTTTCGTCGGTTCTGCCCATTTTGTTAGTGCCTCGAGGATTTTCATCACCTCGTAAGTTTCCCCGGATCCGGATCCGTTGGGCTCGATGACAATCAATTCCACCCTTCGGGTATCTTTTTCAATCCGTTTGGGTTCAACCGCGTTGTGTGCGTGATTGTGATCCTGCAATTGTGCGGTTACAACTTGTTGGGCTTGCAACATCTTAAAAATCAAACATAAGCTAAATCCATCGCCTCCCTCTTCGGGTGCTTCGCGAACTGATGCCCGAGGTGCCTCGTGAATGTTTTTAGTGGGTTTAGTCGGTAGGTTAGTGTTGACAGCAACCTGTGAGTTGGCATCGACGAGATCTGCGATTGGTACGTCGTTAGGGTCGATTGGGGGTAACTTGCTGCTTCGCACCCCGTTATTTTTACCGAGATGGCCTGATTCGGCGTCAATACTTAATTGAGTATATTGAGAGTCTGACTTATTGAATAGTCCTGAAGTCAAACTTCAAAGAACAAGTGTAAAATAGTATGTGTTATCAAGATTCGTATTAAATCACCACTATTATCCTTAGCCCCACGGTGGGAGCCAAACTATTTACCCTTAAAATGGACAACAATTAAATTTGTATGTGGTTTAATTTAATACAAATGATCAAAGAACATTAAATAGTTAAATTAAAATAATATGGAATGATCAAACCAAAGTGACGCAGTACTTAAGCCTTGCGTTTAACTTAAATTCCAACGATCGGTCTCGATTGAGCCCTTGAGATAGAGCTCAGATCTAAATAAACGAGAAAATAACTGAAGAACACTTAAAACGATTGCTGAGAGCTAAAGTAATTTTTATTGCCTTGTTATGCGTGAAAAAGTCCATCGAAAAATGAAGGGGTCCTCCTCTTTATATAGTAGAGGAGATTTAACCCTAGCATAAGTATAAATGAAGTAAAAATCTTTTCCTTCTTTCCCATGAAAATAAGATCCGCAACCAATACCGAGCGTGATCCGCGCCGCAATATCTAGCTGATGGCGGCTATTTCGGCTTCTCGTTTGTCTCATTCAACAGCCTTTGCTTTACCCTCAATTCTTCACTCGAGCTTGATTCCCTTCGGGTTTAGCCTTGCTCGAGACCCGTTATATTATTGACGCAATCTATATTCTTTTTAAATGATGGTTATTTAACCAGAATATTTGCAAAGTTATGCAGAGAGCACTTATGATACTTGGCATGAAAATTTTAGTAAGAAATTTAAGTCAAGATTCACGATAGAATAATCATTCATTTAAATACCTTCCTTAAAGTTTCCCTTGCCACAAACTTCTTACCAAAATTAACAACGCAAGGTTTCATCATTTTTAGTAAGATCTTGAATTGTTACAAATTCAAGTTGAGTCGAAGGTAACAAATCTTACTATTACACCAAGCTAAGCCAATATTAAGTCAAGCATGATTGAGCTTGCTTAGTACGCCGTGCTCAACGCACCTTTGTTAAAAACTCAAGGCAGTTTTCTTGGAAGATTTGAGAAACGTGAAGATGGCCTATTAATTGCAACAATTTGGCAATTCTAAAGGATTTAAAAAGTTTGGAGTCGACACCTAAAAAGAAATGGTTTGTATTAACTAAGTGTTTTAGGTTGCACTACAAACTCATTTGGGATCTTGGATTTATTTATTGTAAAGAATTGTAAGTTTTAAAATTTAACTACGGATAACTGCAAACTTACAAATGTGTTTAAAGTGTTCCCGATTTGAAAAGGGTTTTAGGAGCAACGGAGAGGGTCTCGGCTGCGATAGTTTTTTCTTTTGGTAAATAAAAGATTTATTCAACGAAGTTAGGAGTTATTACAACAAGAACTCAGTCTAGGCCACATAGTGCCTAGACTGTCTCTTTTTAGTACATGGAAAGTAAAAACAGACGGAACAGCAAAAGTTTGCAAAGTACAAAAAGTGTCCAGGCTGCAGCCATTTTTAGCTAACAGGTCCGCTACTCCATTAGCCTCTCTAAAGATGTGCTTCAGCTGAGGATCATTCGCCATCCGTAATAGGTACCTTTACCACGGCGTGTATCTCTTGGTCCGTTCCTCCAATTTGATCCACCATTGTATGTCCATTGTTCCACATGAGCACAATGCCTCCCGAATTCCCATTAGCCGGCATTTGGATTAGGCTAGAGTACCCGAAATCATGGACCAAGACATGGTGATCCTCCATTTTTGTTTCCAGCAATGCTACTAAACTAGGGCAATGATAATCCAGCATAGCTCTAAAAGCTCTTCTAAATTCTGCACTATTTGCTCCACGACAGTTCCAAATAATCATATTCATGCTAATGTTTCTAGTTGATACACCTCTATCCTAGCTACTTGAGGAGTTGTGGTCGTTCCTCATTCTTTCCTGTTGTGTCCAATAATGGGTGAACATCGTTGGTACTAACACCACTGCATGTTGGTAGATGCTCGGTGGATTCACCTTTCTTATGGAGATGGAGCATTTTCTCAAATCCACTGGGCATCTTAAGATGAATCTTTTTTCTCTTCTTGCTTGGAATGCCATTGTTTTTGGGTATCTTAACACTCCGTGCTCCACTATTCTTTCTGTTGGAATTTCTTCCTCTTCTTCCTCCTCTTCCATCACATTCTGGTTCTGAGTTTGCGGGGTTGGAGATGGTGTTTGAGTTTGGTTCGATCCTTGGAGGGTTGAGGGTGGTAGTAATGTGTGTGTTTGGTTCGACACTTGAAGAGTAGAGTGTGGTGTTGTCCTGGGCAGTGGGGTTGTGGGTGTATTGTGGTTGGGTTGGGATAGTGGTTGTGTTTGGGATAGTGGTTGTGTTTCGGCTGCGATATTAAATACATCAACAATGTACGTATTTATGGATATTTTGAATTAATTATGCTTAATTAAATGTAAGCCCTAATATCAAATCACATCGAAGTTGTCTAGATCTATCTAATTTTCAGGAATCTCCTCTAAGTTAAATTTTTAGGGTTTGATTTCAGGAGGTAATTCCACCACCAGCTTTTTATTTATGATAATTAAATAAATAAAAAGTATTTATGAGCAAAAAAAAAAATGATTGGATTGGAGTACTGAATAAACCTCAGAGGAGGTATAATTAAGGGCAAAGATCACTTTTGACCCGCGACCAAAAGTATTCATATTCGGTAGCCGCAAAAGGTTATAAAATTTATGTATCTTTTTTATACNAGTTTTAGCAATCAGGCGCCCACCTGGATAACAAGGGAATACTTTTCAAGTTTTAGCAATCAGGCGCCCACCTGGAAAACAAGGGAATACTTTTCAAAGTCTAGTAATCAGGCGCCCACCTGGAGAACAAGGGAATATTTTTCAAGTTTTAGCAATCAGGCGCCCACCTGGAGAACAAGGGAATACTTTTCAAGTTTTAGCAATCAGGCGCCCACCTAGAGAACAAGGGAATATTTTTCAAGTTTTAGCAATCAGGCGCCCACCTGGAGAACAAGGGAATACTTTTCAAGTTTTAGCAATCAGGCGCCCACCTGGAGAACAAGGGAATACTATTTCAAGTTTTAGCAATCAGGCGCCCACCTGGAGAACAAGGGAATACATTTCAAGTTCAGCAATCAGGAGCCCGCCTGAAGAATAGAGGCACATATTGCAAATTGCAGCAGTCAAACATCACCCGGAGGAATGGTGAAGCATCTACAATCAATACAAGGCAACAACGCAAGAATCCCAGTGGAAAGATGCAAGTTCAAGGCAACACAAAGAGCGAGTTAGAAGACATAGATAGGGCCCTTTTGTAGCTCATAGCTCAGACTAGTTTCTTTTTATCTTGACTCGGTGTAATAAGGAGGTCAGCGAGCAGTAGCAGCAACAACATCAGTGAAATCACAGCTCTTGGTAGTCCCAGCTACCAAACCTTCCCGAACTACACTGACCTGATTCCTGTTTAGCCCAGGATATGTAGGCAACCTCTGAAGCAGGGTGCGGTCAAGCTTTTTCAAAAATTGCTTCACACGGAATATGCAAACGGGCAAAAATCGTTCATTTATGCTCACTTGTCTTTGCACGAAAACTCTTCGTGTTTCCGGGCAAAGAGGGGCAGCTGTGAGCACGTGATTTTTGCCCTAAGCTATAATTCCCAAAATTTCAAACAAAATAATTTTTCTAGTATTTATAATTTTTTTGTGTATTTTGTGGCATCCTTTGATAATTGTTGCATTTTTATTTGTGCATTTTAATCCATATGAAAATACCAAAAGAATAGGCATTGGCATTTAGGGATTTAACTTCACAACTTTAGTAATTAATTTTAGAATAAAATGTAAAGAAAATTGCAAGAAAATAGTTGCATTTGTCTTTAAATAGAGTTATAAGTAATTCTAGGAGTTAAATAGTGTAATTAGGTCTTTACTTTGTTTTAGCATTTTATAAAATCAGAAAAAATAAATAAATACAAAAAATATATATACAAAAATAGATAAAAGAAAAAGAGAAAATTCAAATTGGACTTGAGTAAAGACCAAATTTGGGCCAAAAACAGGTAGCCCAAATAATTTCCAGGTCCAGTTTACCCCGACCCAGTCCGGTCCAAGAGGTGCCCAAACGACACCGTTTGATTCCGATCAATCTCAGCCGTCGAGGTAGAGAGATCTGACGGCTGAGAACTGATAAGGATTTAATTTATAAATGTCGGATAAGGCTCCCCCCCTACCCCTCAACCGTCTCCCATTTTCCCCCTGGAACGCCGGTATAACGCCTCCGCATCACCACCCTCCTCCGCCCTAGCCCCACCGTCCCTCCGCCGTCCGTCGCCGGCCGGAAATCGCCGCCGGCGGCGGCGAAGCTCCGATCAACCCCAAAATTACACCCCAGATTCCCCTTCTCCTCCTTTACCCGAATCCACTGTCCTTTGCTTTCAAATCTTACTGGAACTCGTCGAATATCCGTTTAAAATTTTCCGGCCAAGTCGCCGGTTATGCCAAACGGTCCCAAATTAACACCAAGGGACCGCCTTGACCTCCTCTACCCAACCCCCATAGCCACTTGTCTCAAACATGGCCGGAATTGCTCAAATATTAGATCGAAAATCTGGGCCAAAACATCAACTCACCAAATCCAACCAAATTTACACCATATACTCTTCTGACCTCCCTCCACCTGAGTCCTTAACCAGAATCTTTCGAATATTGCCGGAACGTTACGAATTTTAAAATTCCGGCAGAACCCTAGCTCAGAAAATCTTGGGGATTTTGGACCGTGATTTCCCTAATCATGTGTGTTCTTTTGAAAACACACGATTATGGATGTTACGCGTCAAGAATCCCGGAGAATTCAAACAAATGACCGGTCAGAGTTCACCCCATAGTCAGTCAAGTGCTCAAGCTAAGTAAGTTTTCCTCGTTCTTCTTCGTTAGTCTTTTCCTCTTAGGGCTTGAGTTTATTTCTCCTCATTTTTCGGTTGAACCAGTGTTCAAATAGATTAGCCTGTTTCTTATTTGTTATTCTTCATTGTCTTTAATTAATAATGAGAATTGGGTCGTTTGTCAATTTAGTTGTGACTTAGTTCTTTAGAATTAGGATTAATGTTTAGGATTTAGTTTAGGTTTTGAGTTGCTTAAATCTTCTCCAGGCTTCATGAATAAGTTTGTTCTATTAGTTGTGTGTGTCGAATTTGTTTGCTTACAGTTTTGATCAATACTATTTGAGCACTATTTTACTTTGACTTGTTATTAGTAGTTGTTAATCCAAAAATCAGTAGTTATTTGAATTTAGGATTTGCGATTGGATTGGTGGCTGGTTAATTTGCAGAAATAGTTATTTGAACCAGGGTCAGTTAGAAAGTTTAGTGTAGTTAATGTAGGCTAGTAATTTCAGGAGGTTCAAAGGGTAGTTTAGGCATAGGAAAATGGTACTTTCATCAGATTTGGTAATTTTTAAAGGGGGGTAAGGATAGAATAGGGATTGTAACAAGTATAGAACCTTCTAGGATGGACTATAGTGTAGGTTCTAATAAACTTAAGGTAGTTTCTTGTGTAACAAGTCAGAAAATAGAGGACTAAGTGATTAAAACTGGAATTTGAAGGAGGGACTAAAATGTAAAGTTGAAAATCTGAAATTCTGTTAGTTTTGCCTATAAAAGGTGGTCACTAGTGCCTTCATGGGGGGACTTTTTTTTGAACATTCCGGAATCTGAGAGGAATTAGAGTTGAAAAATCAGAAATAAGAGATGTTCCATTGAAAATCTTTGAAAATTTTTGTGGTACTCATTCTGTGACAAATTCTGAACAACTGAAGGTCAAAAATGAGCTGAATCTGTTTAGTATTCAAGTTTTTTTTTGGTTCACTCTTGGGTGGATTTTGATTCTGAACTTTAAGGATATCATTGTGGGTTCAAAATTGTGAAAGTGGTCTTTTCTCGATCATTTCTGGGCTGATTTTGTGGCTGACTCTTGTTCCTGCTACTGATTCCATTGCTGATCCTTCATTTCTCTGTTCGCTTTTCAATTTCCAGGTATACCCTGACACTTGTGGATATTACTCGAATGTAATGGAGAGCTTGGCTTCTGAATATGAGACTGCTGTTCATTTGCCTTGAATTATTTGCTTCTTTAGTTCCTGTTTAGTTTTAGCGTATTAAAGTCTGCTTGAAATACACAGCCTCGTAGTGGCATTGATTGGTGTTAGATTTAAGTGAGTAGGCTATAACTGATTCATCTTCTGTAATGACTCACTCTTCACTACTGTTTTCTTAGTTTTTTGCTATAGCTGAGTATTTGATTTTGTAATAAAAGAGGCTTTCATTATGGTGTTTATAAGTTGTTCCTGTTGTGTAGTTCAATGACAGTATAATCTGGGTCTGGCATGGGCTTCATAAAATTGTAGTTGTCCTTGCTGGGATTCGATCCCAGGCTTCGGCATCACAGCTGCCTGAATTGCCCTTTACCTCCACTGGGCCGCCTGCTTTCGTTTGGGCCTGGGTGTCTTAATAGAACCCAGGTCTGCTTTGACAAAACGACAGGCCTGATGACTGTGGCCCTGAAAATTTAGTGCACAAGGTGCCCGTTTGCAATCTGGGCTCGAGGACCATTTTCCCATTACCTATTTCTGGTTATTTAAATTTGGGTTTGAAATTCATAGCCTTAACTAATTAAGACTTCCTCTTCATTTTAGAGACTGAATAAAAATGATAAATCATAATTACATGAGGTTTGTCTTCAAAAGCTAAATGAGACGATCCTCACTAAACAAAACAAACGAATTGCGGGGCCCTCGATAAATGTTTATGGTAAAAATGCCTAGACTTCGGGATGTGTTGTCTAGCGAATTTTATGACCTTCCCCAAATAATAACACGCTAGCTACTTTAGGCGCGCGTTTTAAATAAAATCACCTTCCTAAACACGGGTGCACATTTATGTGACCCAAATCCAAATCTCAACGAAGTCGAAATGTGTTGACAATCACGGGTGCACTGGTGCGACGCGGTTCGAAACACATTTTCACGACGTTGCAATTCTTTTTTTTTTTCAAAACAAAAAAATACATAAAATATAAATAAAAGCGGTTTATTAATAAAGGGCACATAGGTTAGTACATGTTTTAAAATCAGGTAAAAGCAAATACAATAGTGGAGCGACCGTGCTATAACCACGGAACCCGGGAATGCCTAACACCTTCTCCCGGGTTAACAGAATTCCTTACCCGGATTTCTGGTGCGCCGACAGTTAACAGAGTCATAACTTCCTCGGGTCGGGATTCAACTAGGTGACTTGGGACACCCTAATTTCCCAAGTGGCGACTCTGAAATCTCAATAATAAATCCCGTTCCGATTGTCACTTTAAGTTGGAAATAATTCCTTTTATCCTACCCTCTTCTCATAAGTGTAGATAAAAAGGAGGTGTGACAGGGCTTAGGGGCGTGTCCGGAGTGTGTTTTGGAGGTCCGAAGCTAATTTAGGCTTGAAATGCCGAAAGGTCGAATTTTGAAGTTCCCGGTTCGATAGTGAGATTTTAATCCGAGGGTCGGAATGGAATTCCAGATGTTGGAGTAGCTCCGTAATGTTGAATGTGACGTGTGTGCAAAATTTCAGGTCTTTCGGACGAGGTTTGATAGACTTTTTGATCGAAAGCGTATTTTTGAGAATTATGGAGTTCTTAGGCTTAAGTCTATGGTTAATTCGAGGTTTCGATGTTGTTTTGGGTGTTTTAAGGATTGGTACAAGTTTGGATAGTGTTTTGTGACTTGTTGGTGCCTTTGGTTGAGGTCTCGGAGGCCTCGGGATGATTTCGGATGGTTGACGGAAAGATTTTGGAATTTAAGTTGTAGCTTCAGCTGCTGGTTCTGTCATAACCGCACCTGCGGTTTGGGTTCCGCAGGTCCAGCACCGCAGAAGCGGCTATGCGGCCGCAGAAGCGAAATTTTGGCCATCTCTTCAGGAACCACAGATGCGGTATATTTTTTGCAGATGCGGTATATTTTTCGCAGAAGCGGGATCACATATGCGGTATATTTTCCGCAGAAGCGGGACCACGAATTCGGTATATTTTCCACAGATGCGGGACCGCAGATGCGGTATATTTTCCGCAGATGTGAAAATCCATGGGCAGAATGTTTTTTGTTCAGAAAATGGGACTTCGTCCCATTTTCCATTTTTTAATCAATTTGGAGCTCGGGGAGAGGCGATTTTCGAGAGATTTTCGGAGAGAACAACATGGTAAGTGTTCTTAACTAATTTTGGTTAGATTACTTGAATCTATTACAAGTTCTGGCATTAAATCTGTGAATTTAGTTGGAAAAGTTTAGAAAACCCTCTCGGATAGATTTGAGGATTTGAGGGTCGAAATGTTTGGGATTTGGATAATTTTGGTATGGTTAGACTCGTGAGAGTGCGAGGCTTCTGAAAACATAAATTTTACCAGATTCTGAGATGTGGGCCCGGGGGGGGGGGGGGTAGGGGGGAGCGTTTTGGTCATTTTACCTAATTTTGCGTATTAGCTTAGAATTTAATTGTGGAATCAGTTACTTGAGGTGTTATTTATATTATGAAATTGAATTGAATAGATTGGGGCCATTTGGAGTCGAATACTCGTGGCAAGGACGTGATCTCGGGTTGATTTTGAGCCGGTTCGAGGTAAGTGACTTGTCTAACCTTGTGTGGTGGACCTTTCCCCTTAGGATTGATGCTGTGGTAATTGAAATGTCTTGTACGTGAGGTGACGAGCGCATACTTGTGCTAATTGTTGGAAATCCGGTTTTTCATTAAAAATAGCCTAGAATTGTGTTCTTCATTTTCTTACTTACACTGTTTGGAAACTAAACCTGTTGTAGCTTCGAGAAGCATGCCTACTTGACTAATATGCTTTATTTGCTTTAACTGCCTTAATTGTATTACGTGAACCATGCTAGGTTAGGATTGCCTGCTTCACTTTGATATGAAATTGATTGGATTGAATTCTTGTTGTTGCTGCGTATTTACTTTGGGACTACGGGACGGTATCCCGGGAGCTCCCCTGCATGTTTACTTTGGGACTACAGAATGGTATTCCGGGAGATCCCCCTGCACTTTTACTTTGGGACAACGGGACGGTATCCCGGGAGCTCCCCTGTATGTTTACTTTGGGACTACGGAATTGCATTCCGGGAGATCCCCCTGCACATTTATGAGTTGGACTACGGGACTGCACCCGGAAGATCCACTGGATATGATATTTATATTTGGGGACTACAGGACGGTATCCTGGGAGATCCCCGGTTGTTATCTTGTAGCTGAGTTGTGTTCTCTTACTGTGTTTTACTTGCCTCTGTGATAGTTGTTGCTGTCCTTTATATCTTGTGTTACTTATTTACACTATTTATTTCACACTCTCAACCCTTATATTTTATTTAGCCTCAGTAGGGCCCTGACCTTCCTCGTCACTACCCGATCGAGGTTAGGCTTGGCACTTACTGAGTACCGTTGTGGTGTACTCATGCCCCTTCTGCGCATGTTTTTCATGTGCAGATTCAGGTACTATCGCTCAGTCTTATCATCCTTGAGGCAAGGCGCTTCTATAGATACTTCAAGGTATATCTGCCGCGTCCGCAGACCGAGGAGTCTCTTTCTATTCTTGCTGTTTAGTATTAGACCTTCCGTATTCTCAGTTCTTGTTGGACATTCCGGAGTTAGAGCTGTGTAGTACTTCTTAGCTTATGATTCATGGGTTTCCGGGTCTTGGATTTATGTGTTGGTTTTGAGTCTTAAATATGGTGTTTGCCGAGCGGCACATTTATACACTGGTTATTTCTTATTTCTGTTTTAAATTGTTTTACTTCCGCAAGTTTTTGGTTTCTTTTTTTGCAATTTAGGCTTACCTAGTTGTAGAGACATAGGTGCCGTTACGATGGTTCACGGAGGGCGAACCAGGGTCGTGACAAGTTGGTATCAGAGCTCTAGGTTCATAGGAGTCATGGATCACAAGCCGGTTTATTAGAGTCTCGTCGATCGGTACGGAGACGTCTGTACTTATCTACGAGAGGCTATGTAACTATTAGGAAAATTCCACTTCTTGATTTCCTCATCGTGCGACTTAGATCCTTGAGGCTTATGCCCTTGTTTCCTTCCTACTCAATCTTACGCAACGCGAACCGCTTGTTATAAATCGAGAATTGAATAATTGTAATGGTAATGCAGATGTGGTGCGGGATGTTTCTCCCGGTATAGTTGGGTGAGCTATTGTCGTCGCCTTGCGGAAGGATTTTTCTATCATTTCGGCTCGATAGTTGTGCTCCTAAGAGCTTGGGAGGCTATGCACAGGTTGCTATGATGCTTGCGATTGGTTATCGCACAGTATTGACTTGATGGTAGGAGGCTTGCCTATGTGTTGGGGCGGTGAATGAGTTGAAAGGAAATCTACTTAGAACACGATTCAGAGATATGATATTTCACTTCCCCGAAGGAAAAACAATTGGCCTATGAATGCCCAGATTTGGGGTAATGGAGTAACGAGACTTGGTAAATTCGAGCGTGGTGGAATTTTTATCTGCGATGTAGTATCGTCGTCCTCGATTGTATGTGTTAAGTTCGCCAGTGTTATGGTCTTCTGCAATTCGCCCTTGGGGTAGGATATTGTGAAGTAATTTTGGAGAAAAGACTGTTGGATATCACGGGGTGCGGTGGTTCGGGATTGAATCGGTGTTTCTAATGTGGACAGCTCGAGAAAGATGATCTCCGGAAAGGTTTAAAGTTAGTAGCGAATTGTGGGTTCAAGTGCTACGAAGATAGATTTTATTAAGGCAACAACTGAGCAGCAAAGGATGAGGAAAGACATGTGGGGAGTGTCAGGCGGTGGTTAAAATTTCTAGAAGGCCAGGTATAAAAAGCAACGGGTCGAGTGGTCGATTAGAGGGGTGAGTTCTGCCAATGTAGGAGAGTGGCGGATTTGTATATGGGCTTTGTGCTAGGATGACTACGCACCTTAAGGAGAGCTTGGAAACGACTTGGGAATTTTAGTGATTGACGATTGGGGTCTACGGATTTAATTTGAAGTATTGGGCTATTATGCGGCAGGAGATTTGATATAACGGAAAGGAGCTACTTGAAATGAAGAAGGATACAACGTAACTTTGAATTGGAAGGATGTTGCCACATATTTAATTGATGTCCACGAGGGGTGAATGGACTTGTGCAGCTAGAGAGTGAGCTTGGATTCAGGATTTATGCCTTGTATAGAGGCGGGTTTCAAAGGAAGTGATTCTGTCGGGTGCTTCGTCGAGAGGGTATTCATGTGCTAGAAGATTCATGGAGTTTGTTATATTCGGGGCCAAGTCAGAGTGGGTGGCTCCCAACAACGATCCTAGTGGATTCAAAGGGGCAAGGCGTGGTGCCTAATGATTTCAAGCCTATAGGTACGATTAAGAATCAAGCTTTCTAACAGCTTATGAGAAGAGGCACAGAATGTTCTATGATGTTTTGACTCGCAGTGTAGCATTTGGGAGGTATGAAATGGTTCGTGGGATTGAGACAGCATGGTCTCGTGATTCAAGGTCACCTGGGATGAGTGCGGATGGAGTGTGTTATGTGTTGAATGGAGTCAGTATTATTCTAAGGCAATCAAGAATTAATTTGGAAGAAGATAGATTGGTGATCCATAGTTGAATTGGCATATTGGTGGTAGTGATCATTTCCTTCAACGCGATCAAGTTATGCAAGTGATTCGTGATGGTGCGTGTGAGGCTTGTCGACCGCCGTAATTGATGTTATTCAGAAGTATTCCACTGCTATGGCCTGTCATGTGTAGGCGGATCCCGGAAGGGCTATGGTGGCTTAGACCACTTCTTAGAGATTTGCAGATTCTACGGTTATGGGAATTCACCTGTGTGTTTCTATGGTTCTCCTGAAGTGAGTTAAGTAAAAAGTTTTATATGATGAAGTGTTAATCTATTAGTGGTTACAGAACTATGATGAAAATCGTATATTGGCATGTGGGTGCAGTGTGTGGTATGGAATTTGAAGTGAGGATCAAGGTTGCAGTTTGGTGTTGACAAGGATGTCGCGAGCTCGAATGAGCAGTAAAGGAGTTTTGATGTTTAAAGTAAGTGGGTATCGTCTTCAGCGTCACCTGAGATCGGTATTTTATGAAAAAGGCCTTGCATCCTGGTTATGGATTCTTGAACGCTTTCTCAGCGTTAGTGCAGCTGGTGGTATGGATACGCATATTTGTTATCTATTACGGAAGGTCGTAGGAGCGTGCCCCACAAGAAGATTGTATAAGTGTGGCATGTAATCACTTGGTTGATTTAAGATTTAAACCAAGTATGAAGACGGTGGTGATATCATTAATTTGAGAATTTATGCTTGGAGGGCACTCGACTTATTGGGTTGTGGACCGTGGAGGATTTGCCCCGGTTATGATGGTAGTTCTCGTGTGTTACGAGAAAAAGGGAGTTATTATGGACCTTCAAAAAGTTATTAGCCTAGTTCAGTGTGATCAGAATCGGCTTGAGATCTGTGGATGGATCTAAATGTGAATATGGGCTCTATATCGGGCCAGATGTGTTCATTTCAGCAATGAGCTCCTTTGGACAAGTAGTCGGGGTACTATTTCGTCGTCAGCTATTTCATGTAATGATATATTGCACCGTATGAGTTGTGAGACGACTGGATGAATTTCTTATATGTTGAGGTTCCGCGTAGAGATGATGTTATATGAGCAGGATGGATCTCGAGGTTCAGACCGTATATCGCACCACAGTTGTGTTTGAGTTTTGTAGCCTATGGCACTATATGTCTCCCCAGGGATGGTATTATGCACTTAGCGTGCTTGTGACCGATATTTGGAATGTTGTTATAATGAGCAGTTTAGCTCGATGTAAATCTCCTTATGTGAATTCTATGTGTGGATCGGGTGGCACGCCGCCATGGGTATGTTATTTGGATCGGGTTGCACGCCGCAACAGTGTGATATTGAGTACAGTTTTCTATATGCTATTTTTGTATGCCTTGCTTCCTATTATCTAAGGGAAGTTCATATTAGTGCGTGAATTGAGTAGTTCCTTCTAGAGTTCGTTTTCCTTTTGTCGCGTTCGAGTTCATAGCCTATTGGCACATTGTGGCATCATATGAGACTTTTGATCATGTCCGGGGTGGCTTATTGCCTAAGCGGTTCGTACTGGGTGAGATGAGATCATTGGATTTAGGATCAGTGCAATCTGGTTATATGAAGTATATTAAGGAGCTAAGACCATTATTTGGTTCATAATGAGGTGATGGTTCTTATCAGGAGTATAGGCCCAATGATTTGTTGATTCGGCAGTTGGGTATGAATTTCTACACACCTCTTCCGTCTTGGCGGCATTGTAAGAGTTAGAGCAAGACCTATGTAGGTCATGAGGTGCAATGGGAGCGTCAGATTCGTGGAATTTTGACTAATTTGATCAGAGAATGTTATTGTGGTCCTGTGAGTAAAGTGGTGCAAGGTGTGAAGTCAGCTAAGGTATGCAGTCATGTTTTGGTATCGCGGGTAGTTATTGATACGGTGAGCGTATGTTGGAACAGGCCTGGCAGAGGATTCTGGATGTAGGAATTGGGCTCTAAGGCTCATTTGCTTAAGTGAAAAAGGATATCTTCAGATTGATCGAGCTAAGGTACCCGGCCGAGTTGTGGTAGCACGGGTAGGTACTCGAGGTGTTAAATAGTGATTTCGGACAACCCTGACACAGTTCTTAGCACGTTCGAGGACGAACGTATGTTTAAGTGGGAGAGGATGTAGCGACCCGACTGGTTGTTTTGAGCTCTAGCGCGTCGCTCAGCAGTTTGGGTCATGAGCAGCTTCACTTCAGGTATGTCTCTATGCTCGTTCGAGGACGAACGAATGTTTAAGTGTAGGAGGATGTGACGACCCGACCGGTCGCTTAAGAATTTACACCCCGATCCCCTATTAACTGCTTTTCCCAAGTTTATTTCTGCTATTTTTGATTTGCCGGGACGTTCGGTTTTGAGTTTCGGAGAGTTTTGGGACACTTAGTTCCCAAATGAGAGCTTAAGTCTTGGAAATTTGACCATAGTTGGAACAGTGTGAAGACGGCCTCGGAATGGAAATTTGATGGTTTCGTTAGCTCCGTTGGGTGATTTCGGGCTTAGGGGCGTGTCCGGAGTGTGTTTTGGAGGTCCATAGCTAATTTAGGCTTGAAATGCCGAAAGGTCGAATTTTGAAGTTTCCAGTTCGATAGTGAGATTTTGATCCGAGGGTCAGAATGGAATTCCAGAAGTTGGAGTAGCTCCGTAATGTTGAATGTGACGTGTGTGCAAAAATTTAGGTCATTCGGACGAGGTTTGATAGACTTTTTGATCGAAAGCGTATTTTTGAGAATTATGGAGTTCTTAGGCTTAAATCCATGGTTAATTCGAGGTTTCGATGTTGTTTTGGGTGTTTTAAGGATTGGTACAAGTTTGGATAGTATTTTTTGACTTGTTGGTGCCTTTGGTTGAGGTCCCGGAGGCCTCGGGATGATTTTGGATGGTTGACGGAAAGATTTTGGAATTTAAGTTGCAGCTTCAGCTGCTGATTCTGTCATAACCGCACCTGCGGTTTGGGTTCCGCAGGTGCGGCACTGCAGAAGCGGCTATGCGGCCGCAGAAGCGAAATTTTGGCCATCTCTTCAGGAACCACAAATGCGGTATATTTTTCGCAGAAGCGGGACCGCAAATGCGGTATATTTTCCGCAGAAGCGGGACCGCAGATGCGGTATATTTTCTGCAGATGCGGGACCGCAGATGCGGTATATTTTCCGCAGATGCGAAAATCCATGGGAAGAATATTTTAAGTTCAGAAAATGGGACTTAGTCCTATTTTCCATTTTTTACCAATTTGGAGCTCGGGGAGAGGCGATTTTCGAGAGATTTTCGTAGAGAACAACGGGGTAAGTGTTCTTAACTTAATTTTGGTNTCAGATATGTTCACGAGGGAGTATGTCCCCCGGAGTCTTAGGGACGCCTGGTGCGCGGAGTTTGACATTTGCGCCAGGGTACTATGACTGTCTCGGAGTATGTTGTCCGTTACATCGACTTGGCTAGACATGCACCAGCTTTGGCCTCTACGGTTCGCGAGAAGGTTCGCCGGTTTATTGAGGGGCTTATTCCCAGCATCAGGTCTAGCATGGCTCGTGAGTTAGAGATGGATATATCTTACTAGCAGGTGGTGAGCATTGCTAGGAGGATTGAGGGTATGCATGCTAGGGACAGAGAGGAGAGGGAGGCCAAGAGGTCTCGAGAGTCGGGCCATTATTCTGGTGCCCGTGCCCCAGCTGCAGGTCGTCATGGTAGGGGTCATATGAGTCGCCTCGTTCATTCAGTTCTTCCAGCAGCCAGTGGTATTCCAGCCCCACCTAGGCCTCAGGAGCCTTATTATGCACCTCCAGTATCTAGTCCGCCTCCTGCACGGGGTGCTTTCAGTGGTCAGTCCAGCAGACCTGGCCCGAGCCAATCACAGCCGCCACATCCTCCCAGATCTTGCTTTGAGTGTGGTGACATCCGTCATGTGGTGAGGGATTGCCCTAGACTTGGGATGGCTGCACCTCCACAGACTCCTCAGACACAGCGCGCCCCGCAGAGTTCTCAGGCTATGATCACTGCACCAGTTGCTACCCCACCTGCCCAGCCAGCTAGAGGCGGAGGTCAGGGAGGTAGAGGTCGCCCTCGAGGGGGAGGCCAGGCCAGATATTATGCTCTTCCTGCCTGTATTGAGGTTGTCGCCTCCGATTCTGTCATTACAGGTACTATCTTGGTCTGTCACAGAGATGCATCGGTTCTATTCGATCCAGGCTCCACTTATTATTATGTGTGTTCTTATTTTGCTCCGCATTTGGGTGTACCTCGGGATTCTTTGAGTTCCCCGATTTATGTTTCTACTCTTGTGGGAGATTCTCTTGTTGTGGATCGCGTTTATCGGTCATGTTTGGTTGTTCTTGGTGGTTTTGAGACCAGAGCCGATTTATTATTGCTCAGCATGGTTGATTTTGATATTATTTTGGGCATGGACTTATTGTCGCCCCATTATGCTATTCTTGATTGTCACGCCAAAACCGTGACACTGGCCATGCCAGGTATACCGCGGGTTGAGTGGAGGGGTGCTTTAGGTCACACTCCCAATAGAGTTATTTCCTTCCTTAAGGCTCAGCGTATGGTTGAGAAAGGTTGTGATGCGTATTTAGCTTATGTGAGAGATGTCAATATGGATACTCCTTCTGTTGATTCAGTCCCAGTAGTACGGGATTTCCCTTCTGTGTTTCCAGCTAATCTTCCGGGCATGCCACCCGATAGAGACATTGATTTTGGCATTGATCTGTTGCCGGGCACTCGGCCCATTTCTATCCCTCCGTACAGTATGGCTCCTCCTGAGTTGAAGGAGTTGAAGGAGCAGATGCAGGAATTACTTGATAAGGGTTTCATTCGGCCCAGTGTATCGCCTTGGGGTGCTCCTGTATTATTTGTGAAGAAGAAGGATGGTTCTATGCGCATGTGTATTGATTATCGCCAGCTGAATAAGGTGACAGTGAAGAACCGTTATCCTTTCCCTCGTATTGATGACCTGTTTGACCAGTTACAGGGTGCTTGTGTGTTTTCTAAGATCGACTAGCGTTCAGGCTATCATCAGTTGAAGATTCGGGAGCCAGATATCTCGAAGACTGCCTTCAGGACTCGGTATGGTCATTATGAGTTCCTTGTTATGTCATTTGGGCTGACTAATGCCCCAGCAGCCTTCATGCATCTGATGCACAGTGTTTTCCGTCCGTATCTTGACTCATTCATGATTGTTGTTATTGATGACATTCTAGTATATTCTCGGAGTCGGGGAGATCATGAGCAGCACCTGAGGACAGTGCTCCAGACCTTGAGAGAACAGAAGCTGTATGCTAGTTCTCGAAATGTGAGTTTTGGTTGGATTCCGTGGAGTTCTTGGGTCACGTAGTCTCGAGAGAGGGTATTCAGGTGGATCCGAAGAAAGTGGAGGTTGTGCAGAGTTGGCCCAGACCATCCTCAGCTACAGAGATTCGCAGTTTTCTTGGCTTGGCGGGTTATTACCGTCGATTTGTTCAGGGGTTTTCATCTATTGCAGCACCTATGACCAGACTGACCCAGAAGGGTGCTCCGTTCCCGTGGACGGAAGAGTGCGAGGAGAGCTTTAAGAAGCTCAAGATAGATTTGACTACAGCCCCAGTTTTGATATGGCCTACAGGTTCGGGGTCTTATACTGTCTACTGTGATGCCTCGAGAGTCGGCCTTGGAGCGGTATTGGTGTAGGACGGTCGGGTGATTGCATATGCGTCCAGACAGTTGAAGATACATGAGAAGAATTACCCTGTACATGATCTTGAGTTAGCTGCCATTGTTCACGCCTTGAAGATCTGGCGTCATTATTTGTATGGCGTGCTTTGTGAGATATATACTAATCACCGGAGTTTGCAGCATCTGTTCAAGCAGAATGACCTTAATTTGCGTAAGAGGAGATGGATAGAGCTGCTGAAGGATTATGACATCACTATCTTGTATCACTCAGGCAAGGACAATGTGGTGGCCGATGCTTTGAGCCGTCGGGAAGAGAGTTTGGGGAGTTTGGCCTATTTACCAGCAGCAGAGAGGCCTATGGCGGATGTTCAGGCCTTAGCCAGCCAGTTTGTGAGATTGGATCTTTCGGAGCCCAGTCGGGTTCTAGCTTGTGTGGTCTCTCGGTCTTCCTTGTTTGATCGTATCAGGGAGCGTCGCTTTGATGACCCTCATTTGCTTGTCCTCAAGGACAAAGTGTTGCATGGCGATGCCCGAGATGTGACTATTGGTGACGACGAAGTATTGAGGATGCAGAGTCGAGTTTTTGTACCCAATGTTGATGGGCTTTGGGAGTTGATTTTAGAGGAGGCCCATAGTTCACGGTATTCCATTCATCCGGGTGTCGCGAAGATGTATCAGGATTTGAGGCAACACTACTGGTGGAGGCGGATGAAGAAAGATATTGTTGGGTTTGTAGCTCGGTGCCTTAACTGTCAGCAGGTGAAGTATGAGCACCAGAGACCGGGTGGATTGCTTCAGCAGATAGAGATTCCGGAGTGGAAGTGGGAGCGGATCACCATGGACTTCGTATCTGCGCTCCCACGGACTTTGAAGAAGTTCGATGCCATTTGGGTTATTATGGATCGGCTGACCATGTCCTCGTATTTCATCCCTGTGTGTACTACCTATTCCTCGGAGCGGTTGGCGGAGATTTATATCCGGGAGATTGTCCGTCTGCATGGCATTCCAGTTTCCATTATTTCAGACAGAGGTACTCAGTTCACATCGCGGTTCTGGAGAGCCGTACAGTAGGAGTTGGGTACTCGGGTGGAGTTGAGCACAACATTTCGCCCTCAGACGGACGGATAGTCCGAGCGCACTATTCAGATTCTTGAGGATATGCTCCGTGCGTGTGTGATTGAGTTTGGGGCTTCTTGGGATCAGTTCTTTCCATTGGTGGAGTTTGCCTACAACAACAACAATCAGTCCAGCATTCAAATGGCACCGTACGAGGCTTTATATGGTAGGCGGTGTAGATCTCCGGTGGGTTGGTTCGAGCCAGGTGAGGATAGATTATTGGGCACGGACTTGGTTCAAGATGCTTTGGAGAGAGTCAAGGTGATTAAGGATAGACTCCGTACAGCCCAGTCTAGACAGAAGAGTTACGCGGACCGGAAGGTTTGTGATGTTTCCTACATGGTTGGAGAGCGGGTTCTGCTTCGGGTCTCGCCTATGAAGGACGTTATGAGATTTGGGAAGAAGGGGAAGTTGAGTCCGAGGTTTATTGGCCCTTTTGAGACATTGAGGCGTGTTGGGGATGTTGCTTACGAGCTTGCCTTACCTCCCAGCTTGGCAGGAGTTCATCCGGTATTTCATGTTTCGATGCTCCTGAGGTATCACGGTGATCCGTCGCACGTGTTAGATTTCATCTCAGTCCAGTTGGAAAAGGATCTATCTTATGTAGAGGAGCCAGTGGCAATATTGGACAGGCAGGTTAGGAAGCTGAGGTCAAAGAACATTGCATCAGTGAAGATTCAGTGGCGAGGTTAGCCAGTCGAGGAGGCGACCTGGGAGACCGAGCAGGATATGCGCAATCGGTACCCTCATCTTTTCACTACTTCAGGTATGTCTTTGTGCTCGTTCGAGCACGAACGAATGTTTAAGTGTGGGACGATGTAACGACCCGGCCGGTCGTTTTTAGAATTTACGCCTCGATCCCCTATTAACTGCTTTCCCCAAGTTTATTTTTGCTATTTTGAATTGCCGGGATGGTTGGTTTTGAATTTCGGAGAGTTTTGGGACACTTAGTCCCTAAATGAGAGCTTAAGTGTTGGAAAGTTGACCGTAGTCGAAACAGTGTGAAGACGGCCTCGGAATGGAAATTCGATGGTTCCGTTAGCTCCGTTAGGTTATTTCGGGCTTAGGGGCGTGGTCGGATTGTGTTTTGGAGGTCCGTAGCTAATTTAGGCTTGAAATGCCGAAAGGTCGAATTTTGAAGTTTCCGGTTCGATAGTGAGATTTTGATCCGAGGGTCGGAATGGAATTCCGGAAGTTGGAGTAGCTTCGTAGTGTTGAATGTGACGTGTGTGCAAAATTTTAGGTCGTTCGGATGAGGTTTGATAGACCTTTTGATCGAAAGCGTATTTTTGAGGATTTTGGAGTTCTTAGGCTTAAATCCATGGTTAATTCGATGTTTCGATGTTGTTTTAGGTGTTTTAAGGATTGGTACAAGTTTGGGTAGTGGTTTGTGACTTGTTGGTGCCTTTGGTTGAGGTCCCGGGGGCCTCGGGGTCAATTCGGATGGTTGACGGAGGAAATTTTGGAGTTTAAGTTGCAGCTTCAGCTGCTGGTGCTGTCATAACTGCACCTGCGGTTTGGGTTCCGCAGGTGCGGCGCCGCAGAAGCGGCTAAGCGGCCGCAAAAGCGGAATTTTGGCCATCTCTTCAGGAACCGCAGATGCGGTATATTTTCTGCAGAAGCACTACCGCACCTGCGGGTAAAGGGCCGCAGATGCGAATTTTGGCCTTTAAGTGGGAAATCGCAGATGCGACATTTGTTCCGCAGAAGCGGGACCGCAGATGCGAAAACTGCTGGGCATTATTTTTAAAAGGGGTTCCGCGACTTTGAGGTTTATTTAACCATTTTTATCTCGTCTTGGGAGCTTTTGGGACGATTTGAAAGAGGGATTTCAAGGGAACTTAATTGAGGTAAGGAATTTGGACCTAAAACTCGTTCCTATGCTATTATTTCACGGATTAGAGCTAGAAATTATAGAAATTAAGGGTGAAAATTTGGGGAAACTAGGGCTTAGTATTGGAGACCTTTGAGTGATGATTTGAGGGACCATTTGAGGTTCGATTTTGGTAATTTTGGTATGCATGAACTCATGAGAGTGTGAGGATTCTGAAAACATAAATTTTACCCGATTCTGAAACGAGGGCCTGAGAGGCGTTTTGGTCATTTTACCTAATTTCACGTATTAGCTTAGAATTTAATTGTAGAATCAGTTACTTGAAGTGTTATTTACATTATGAAATTTAATTGAATAGATTTGGGCCATTTGGAGTCGGATACTCGTGGTAGGAACGTGGTTTCGGGTTGACAATTGAGCCGGTTCGAGGTAAGTGACTTGTCTAACCTTGTGTGGGGGACCTTTCCCCATAGGACTGTTATTGTGATAATTGAAATGCCTTGTACGTGAGGTGACGAGCGTGTAGTTGTGCTAATTGTTGGAAATTCGGTTTTTCATTAAACATAGCCTTAAATTGTGTTCTTCCTTTTCTTGCTTACACTATTTGGAAATTTAGCATGCTGTTAGTCTAGAGAAGCATGTCTAATTGACTAAATTGCTCTATTTGTTTTAACTGCTTTATTCGTATTACGTGAAGCATGCTAGGTTAGAATTATCTGTTTTGCCTTGGTATGAAGTTGAGCTTAATTGAGTATATCCTTTTCCTGCTATTGTTGTGCATTTCATTTTGGGGCTACGGGAAGGCATCCCGGGAGATCCCCCGTACGTATTTATGATCGAGCTGAGGTGCGGGATACCGAGAGATCCCTGGCACATATATTGAGGATACTAAGACATCCTCGGGATACCAAGAGATCCCTGATATATATTGAGGATACCAAGAGATCCTCGGGATACCAAGAGACCCCT
>NW_017671245.1:0-759 GCF_001879085.1 Nicotiana attenuata
ATACCAAAAGTATTTTTTGTTTGTTAGGTAGTGTCGCAATTACCCCTTGGGTTTTTTTTTAAACCACGGTTCTTTTCCAAGGGTTTTATTTGAACCGGGTGTAGTAGTTTTTTTTTTGGGAATAGGAGCCATTGTGTTTTGCTTTGAATTGAAGCAATATCTCTTGACTTTGTTATGCCTTGAGAATAGTGAGTACTTTGGCTGTGACGCTTAGGCTCAGTTTTTGACTCTTGTATAAGTACCTTAAATTGTATGATCTTAAATTTGCTTAACTGCTCTGACTAGGGTGTCTTGATGAATCCAATCCTGAGTGAGTTATGTGCCATGTGTGTGTAAGGTTTTGTGATATTCTGTGCATTGCATTTGATGCCTAGAACTTGCCCCGTGTGTTTGCAAAGCGAAATAGTAGTGTTGTTCAGTCTTGGAAGTGATATAGGCATTTCTTTGTTGAGCCAGATATGTATATTTTACCCGCTTAATTATTATGTATCGTAGTTAACCCCTTTGAGCCTATAATCCTGTTTCTTGGCAACCACATTACAAGCCTTACCCATTTGTTGGAATTAACCATCTATTTGAACCATTGTAACCTCTCATGAGCACTTGAATTATTTATGAACTTTGTAAAAGTTAAAGTGTGGGGTGGTTGGTTTGGCTTTTGAGTGGAACTAATGAAATAAGGAAAAAGGTGCACTGTTTTGAAAAAGGAAGAGCCACTTGAATTGAAAACAAAATAGTTGGATTGTTGTGAAAAAAAAA
>NW_017671245.1:5194-27571 GCF_001879085.1 Nicotiana attenuata
ATGCTCTTATTAGTGCGTTTTCATGATTTGTAGGTGATATATGATAAAGACGGCTAAGGAGCAGTTTGGAGTCAAAAGTGATGAAAAAGAGGCCAACTGTGAAATTTCCCAAGTGACCCGTGCAAAAACAGGCCGAAGATTCAGAGAACTGGATCCACCGCGGTTCCACCGCGACCGCGGCAGAACCGCGGTGGGAAGCAGCTGCAGAAGATTGAGATTCCGCGAGGGTGTTTGGCCGCGGTTCTACCGCGACTTCGGCAGAACCGCGGCAGGCGCAGTAAACTTCAGGGACCAAAGTGTCAATTACGGGATTTTTAGACCTAAACACTATTTAAAACATTAGACTTCGTCCAAGAGAGGCATGTATTGATTTTTTAGGTTTCTTAGCAAGGAAAACGATTGTGAGAAAATACTCTAAACATCTTTCTTCTTTTCTTTTGATTTTTATGATGAATTCAATCTTAGTTTCTTTTCCCATAGCCATGAGTAGCTAAATTCCTTGTCTAAGGTTTTGATGGAACCTATTGGGTGATGAACTTCTTGTTTATGTGAATACAAATTGATAGTTTAATCTTTATTTGTTCAACTTCGTGTTCGTTGTAGTTAATTGACAGGATCCTCAATTAGTTGTGCCTATTTAGTGTGCATAACTTGGAAAAGAGTGCATATTTAGGGTATTGTTGAACAACACCACTCCTAGATTATTAGAGGAATCTATAATTGCGGGTTTAAAGGCGGGATTAGGGATAACGAAGCCTTGGGTGTAATCTAAAGTGAATCGTGCTAAATAAAGTAAGCTAGTGTATCTTGGGAGAGTGCAATAGTAAATTACTGTGATTACTCGGGAGAGATTTACGGTAAGATTAGCGTTCATGATTGATAGAGATGTGTTGGTAAATTTGTATGAGCATAAACAGAAGGGATTCCATCAATAGGGGAAATCATTGCCTTAGCATTTTTCTCATAATTGTTTACAACCTTATTAGTTTAGTTTACAGCTATTTAGTTACTTGCAAGCTAGTTGTTAAAGAACACTCAACTGAGATTTGAATATTTGGGAAGCTGGTTCTGAAGAATTAGTGGGTCTGAAGATAGTGGTTGATAGGTTAACTCTCTGTGGATTCGACCCTGGGCGTAATACTCGGGTTATATTTGCAACGTCCGCAGAGTCCTTTTTATAAGGCATAGTTGGGCGTGATCAAATTTTGGCGCCGTTGCCGGGGAGTTAACGGAATTATCAATTGCCATTGACAGAAATACAAAGTCCAAAATTGATATGCTTATTACTGAGCATGATCTTTTTGAGATGAAGGAGGATGAGTCTATTTAAGATATGCACACACGTTTCACCTCCATTATCAATGAGCTTCACTCCCATGGAGAAGTCATCCCAAGAAACAAGTTGTTCCGGAAAATACTCAATGTTTTACCAGGTTCCTAGGAAAGTAAAGTGAATGCTATAACTGAAGCCAAGGATCTGTAGAAGCTAACTATTGATGAACTCATTGGAAATCTCAAAACCTATGAGATGAAAAGAAATAAAAATCTTGAAGAAGAGAGCCCAAGAAGGAGAAGAACCTGGTTCTCAAAGCTGCCCACAACGGCTCAAGTAGTGATGAATCTGACATGACGTATCTCACTCGAAGATTTGAAAAGATGATTCGTAGAAATGGTGGGATCCCAAAGAAAGAAAGTTCCAGCTGGAACTTCAAAGGAAATGATTGTTGCATAAGTGTGGAAAGCCTGGACACTTCATTAAAGATTTTCCTCTTCATAAGCAGGATCATTACAATACCAACACTGAAAAGGCGGCTAAGAGGAACCAGGTCCCTGACAGAAAGTTCAAAAGAAGAGATGTCGTTGACAATATGGTGAAGCAAGCCCTGGTTGCCTGGGGAGATTCCTCCAGTGGATCTGAAGGTGAAGATGACCAAGGAGATACATCTATGATGGTTATTAACAATAGATCTTAAGAATATGATTCAATCTTTGCACTCATGGCCAAATCTGATGATGATGAGGACAAGGAGGAAGATGAGGTAAGTTTTCTTGATGTTCAAAGAAATTTAAAAACTTACTCTAAGAAAAAATTGATGTCCTTAGCAAATGTGTTGATTGATGCGTATCATAGCCTCATTAGTGAGAAAAATGCTTTAAATGAAGAAATTGGTGACATAGAACAAGAGAGGGATGATATGGTAGTTTCCATTATATACTTGAAGGAACAAGTGGAAGAAGTAACTAGAGAAAATACCTTGTTGAAAAACCAAACGAGAAAATGGATGGACACCTCTAAGGGTAAAGAAGTGGCTAGCGAGTCTTAACTTGAGCTTGAGAGTGAGTTTAAGAAAGTTAGAACAAGTCTTGTTGTTGAGCTTGAAAAGAATAGACAACTTCAGGAGGATCTAAAAAGGGTTAAAAATGATCTTGATAAGTCACTTAAATGGACTCAATCCTTTGATGTAATAAGGTCTATGTACAAGAGTAACGGCGGTAACATGCAAGGAATTGGGTTCTAAAAGGCTAAAACCTCATATAATCCCCATAGCAAGTATGTAACTGTGGCTGATAATTGGATGTGTACTCACTATGGTCAAACTGGTCATTACAAGGACTCCTGTAAAGTTAAAACTCATTATCTACAGAAAAACAAAGTTTTTGTTAAAAATAAGAATATTGTTGAGGAACCTGGTCCTCTAAGAGGAAATATATGTTGCTTACATGGGCGGAACGAAGTTTGATTCGCCCGTCTATCATTATAAGAGACTCAAGCTAGCTTGGGTTCCTAATTCTAATTAGTGATTTTGTGTCCAGGCTGGAGTGAGAGGTAGCAGTCAAAAATAGTACATGGATAGCGGTTGCTCTAAGCATATGACTGGAAGGATGGATGTTTTCCTCTCACTCTAGGCCTTCCAAGGTAGGAGTGTGTCCATTGGACATGGCAAGAAGTGCTATATTCTTGATGTTGGCAAAATTGACAAAACACTCTCCTATGCAATTGAAAAATGTGTACCATGTAAATAGCTTGAAATATAGCTTGTTGAGTGTGTCTCAAATCAGTGATAAGGGAAAATGAAGTGAAGTTCTTGCCCAAATCTTGCACAGTCATCAATCTCAAAACTGGTGAAGTGGTGTTGATAGCCAAAAGGTTCAAGAACATCTATGTTACAGACCTTGATTCATTGAATGATGGTGATCTAGCATGCCTAAGTGTCATTGATGATGATGATGCTGAGTTATGGCGCAGGCGATTGGGGCATGCGAATTTTTATTTGCTGAACAAGTTGGATATGGAGGACCTGGTTCCTAGACTGAAGCAGTCAACATTGCCTGCTACTTGATTAACAAGTGCATGATCAAGTCCCTTCTCGAGAAGCATCTCTATGAACTGCTCAATGGGAAAAAACCCAAGGTGACTTTCCTGAGAGTCTTTGGATGCTAAATGTTTTGTTCTCAACAATGGTGGCAAAGGGTCACATAACAAAGAAGATGAAGATGGTAAATTTACAAATGCTACCGGCTAAGCTATAGATATTACAAATGGAAAGACTGATCTGATGTGTCAATTCAAGCAGAGCGATGAAGAAGAAGCAGCAAAATCTCCAAAAAGGCACGGAGGAACCTGGTCCCTTTATCACCTGGACTAAAGCTGAACATAGGGTTGCTGATGTTGCATCAGGTACTCCTGATACAGAACAAAGAGGTGGAAGTCATAATTTTGTTGATGTCAAGGATGTTTCAAATATGGAGGAACCTGGTCCTTCAAATTCTGAAGTTTAAGTACTTCAAGGAGTTGCTGAAAAGAGTTGAGATGGAGAATGCTAAGACCATTGATACACCTATTGCCACTACTACTCGTTTAGACATGGACGAACCTGGTTCTCCTGTCAATGAAACAATGTATAAGGGTATTATTGGATCTCTTCTGTACTTGACTGTTAGAAAACTTGATACTGTTTTTAGTGTTGGGTTGTGCTCTATAGGTTCCAATCAAGCCCAAAATAATCTCATTTGAAGGCCGCCAAAAGAGTTTTGAGGTATCCTAAGGGAATGTAGGATCTGGTCCTCTTCTATCCTTCTAGAGATAATTTTGATTTAGTTGGATATGCTGGTGCTGATCATGATATCTGGTGGATCGAAAGAGAACATCTGGAATGGCTCATTTTCTTGGGTCATGCTTGATCTCTTAGGGTACAAAAAAACAAAACCTTGTGGCTCTTTCTACTATTGAAGATGAATATGTGGATGTTGCCTCTTGTTGTGCTCAACTACTATAGATCAAGCAACAACTAGAAGATTTGGGTATGTTTACAGATTGTGTGCCATTGTTGTGTGATAACACAAGTTCTCTAAACATGGCAAATAACTCGGTAATACACAAGGGGAGAAAACACATTGATGTGTGATATTACTTTTTGAGGGACAATGTTGAAAAAGGGCTTATTTATATTATGGTTTGCAAGACGGGGGATCAGGTAGCAATTCACCAAAGAACTGAGCAGAGAACACTTTGAACGAGATCGTCTAGAGTTTGGGTTGATCAAGCTCAACTAAGGACATGGTCCCTCGATGACTAACTATGTAAAGAAGGAAAGGTAATGCTAAAAAGTGTTTTTCTGGTGGCATATAACTCAATTCTATATTGTTACATGTATACACACATGGCAGTTTCAGGAGAAAACAAGTATGAGTGACATTGCACTACTAGGAGTTTTTGCTCAAATTTTCAAAAACTGTCAAGGAACTTGGTTCCTATGACTCAGGTTAGTGTCTCTTCAACACTTATATGCCTTTTTAAACTGCTGAAGTGTCATGTCATTAATTTATTCCCGCCTCTCTCCTAATTTTTGAATTCCAAAATGTTAAACCTTTCTGAACTGACCCGTTGCCCCAAAAAACCATTTTCTTCTCTCACACCCGACCAAAACTGATTCTTTTCTTCAAAATAAAAATCAATCTTGTATCAAAAAGAATCCTTCTCTCCAAATATGCCATAAGTGAACCCAACTCTGTCACCTTCCAAAATCCTAACTCCATCTAAATCGAAAACCCAAGTAGTCTTTGGTAGATTTTGATGGGACTTTAACTGTAAATGAGCGGGGTAGATCTAATATTCTAGAGAGTGAGGCTAAAATTGTTGCTGAGTTTGTAGAAGCCTTGAAGGATGGAGGAATTGGTGAATCTGTTGGAGAAGGGGGAACTGAATGTGGGACCTAGTCCCTCAAATCCTTCTAAGGATGTTAATTCTGATGATGATCTTTTTCTCTTGAGTTATGTGCTTAAACGAATCTACGATCCAGTAAAAAGAATTAATAAAAAGTAGGTTGATTCATGATGAAGTGGCGTGACCTGCAGATGTGGTGATTGTGAAAGAGAGAATGAAGTGGAAAAATCTCCACTTTTGAGAAAGAATTCAAAACAACAAAAAGAAAAATGGAGAAAAGAAAGTTGGCGGAGAAAGAAGCAGCAGATGATAAGGGTCAATATATTGAGAAGAAGAAAAGAGAGACCGGACCGCTCAGGAAAAGAAAGGGTAGTGTGAGTGAGGAGCCTGGTTCCTTACAAAAGCAAAAGGTTGAGTTATCGTATTTGGAGAGGAAGAAGACTCTAAAGTCTCTAAAAGTGTCGTTGGGATGAGTTTTTGACTTTGATATTGCTGAAAAAATGGAGGAACTTATTGAAATTCTTGAGTTCCAAAAAAAAAAGAATCGCCTCTTTGTTCCTCCAAGTCCCAACGTTTATGAAGAAAAAGTAAAAACTTTTATGTTTTATGTGATACTCTGATGCTATATATGCATGGGACTGTTGTTCTTGATGAAGAGAAGCTTGGGGATATTCTTGGTGATCTGATTGATGGTTCAGCCTGCTCAGATAGGTAGAGAACCATGTCCCCGTGGCCCCTTGGCAGAATAGAATGCTAAGTTGAAGGGTGAGAATGAAAGATTGAGGAAACAGTAGAGGACCTAAGAGAGCAGATGAGCATTGATCAAAGGATTATAAATGGACGAATGGACAAGCTCATCAAGGCCTTAGCGTCTTACTTTCCTTCCTGCCTAGTGATCCATGTCTTTCACTCCTTCTGAATTCCCTCGAATTCCTATCTTCTTTTGATCCCCATGTTTAATGACATTGGTACTTTAGTTGTTTAAATTGTCATATTCTGTATTGATCGAAACTGTCGTGTTTTTGTTATAATTACTCTACTATAGGCAATCACTCTACTTTGTGCAAAGATATTCACTTGTTGTTCCTGTTACTGTTTGTGCTGTGTTGCCCAAGTAACATGAGTTAATGATGCTGAACTTCTTTTTGGTTGTGCCTCTTCTGCTATTCTTTTCAATGATGCCAAAATGGGGAAGTTACATAGGTGTCAACAAGGGGGAGGAACAGAATTGAATTGATATGTTGTGTTGTGCATGAAAGATAGGTCTGCTTCACAGGGGGAACGTTATTGTTAACATGTTGCTTATAGGTCTGGTCCGTAAGGGGAACTTATAAGGAATCTAGTTCTTAGGGAAAATATCAATTTTGGATTTGTCATCATCAAAAAGGGAAAAATTGATAAATTATGTTATTTCGTATTTTGATGATTTTCCAAACATTCTCGATGAACCTGATAGGGACCAGATGTGATCAGTTTCCTTGGTCGTCGCATAGTCAACTGTACAACTACAAAAGTTGTTGTACTATACTGACCGGCAGCAAATATGTAACTTGAAAATTGAAAGGGAGAAAACATGTTCTCAGGGGGAATATGGCTGATTGTAGGGGAACAATGTGGAGATCTAGTTCTCAGGGGGAACTTCAATTCTAAGTTTGTCATAATCAAAAAGCGAGAAATTGATAAGTTATACGTCTTTTGTTTTGATGATTTGACAAACTTCATGAGAGAACCAGATAAGGAAATGAATACATTAGTTCCCTTGCGTTCAGATTAACAAGTCAGGTGTCTGGTTCAATTATCAATGAAATCAAACAAGGAAATAACAGAGTGAACAGATAGGGATCAGTTCCCCTGGTCGTCGTGCAGTCAACTGTACAGCTGTAAAAGCTACTGCACTGTACCGCCTGGCACAATACAGCAACACAGTTGTAGCTCGCTATGGCCAAACTAAAGAACACTTTATTGCATCGTCTTTGATGACCTCACACACACATATTATAATCATGAGGCAAGAGATTTCACTCTCCTAACACTTGCAAATCCAAAAATCATATTCTCTCAAGTGCTAGCCACCACCTCTCTCAAGAACAAAGCTGATGCAGCCTCAAGGACCAGATCCAAAGATTGAAGATATCTTAAGTCTAGGTTTGTTGAGTCTTTGTTATTTTGTTCTTCATTTGTAATCCTACATTACTTTCAAAAAGTGTCTTTGTAGGACAGATTTAAACCAATGTTTGGTTTAGTTTCTTGACTAAAGTTAGTCAAGGTTTGTTGCTTTATAATAGAGTTATTGCAAAGGGCTTACAATAGAGTTATTGTAAGGGGCGGGGGTGGATTTAGGGGGGCGGAAGGGTGTTCACCCGAACCCCCTTCGCCGAAAAATTACACCGTATATAAAAGGCAAAATCATTTTTTACCTCTATATATTATGTTTTGAATCCCCTTGACATAGTCCAAAAGCATAGCTTAGTGGTCAAGGGGATTCAAAACCTTTGTAAGGTCATTGGTTCTATACCCACTAGCTACAACTTTTCTAACTTTTTTCTTTTTTGAACCCCCTTGGCGGTAATTCTGCCTCCGCCACTGGTAAGGGGTGGGGGATTAAGAGTTTAATTTGCCTCCGTCACTGGTAAGGGGTGGGGGATTAAGAGTTTGATTCCTAGATTGTAATATGTTGTAATTAGAATTTTGCTCGGTTTAGTGGAGTTGAAATCCTTCTTGGATAGGTCATGGTTCTTAATCCCCTGAACAAGGAGTTTCCCACGTAAATATAGGAACAGTTTGGTGGACTCTTAGTTTCTACTATTACACTTCAGTAGTTAATACATATTCAACCACTAACTTCTCATATTGATTTAATGTCTTTTCATGCATCTATTTCTTTGTCAAATTAAGGTTTCTTTGAACGCACACATAGTAAAATCTTGGCTGCGCTTTTGAATTTCTTAAGAAGATCATTCTTGTTATTTATGAATCCACATAACAGACTCATCACAAATGTTGTTAATAATAGCGAAGGCAGAAATTTCCTCAAGAGTGTTCAGATTTGGAAGAAGTGGAAAAAAAAATTCGACAAAACGTGTTCAATAAACTTATATACGTCTAAAATCTAATATTTTACTTATATTTTATTTATATACACAGTGTAATTTTTTGTAACATTTTGACGAAAGGTGGTTAGCAAAAGGGGGCCTCGCCTCTGGTTCTTAGGCCTTTGCAATTCAAAGGCGTATTGATATTTGTAGTTTATGGATTCCTACAATGACCTCAAGTTAATATACATTAATAACTGGGTTTATAGTCAAATATATATTGGATTTCCTAATACGTATACAGAGTGTACAAAAACTACTGGGTTCATGTGAAACCCGTAGTTTACAAGTTGGGTCCGCCGTGCTTGCCAAAAAATAGACTAAGAGGGTGTTTGGCTAAGCTTATAAGCTGGTCAAACTGGCTTATAAGCAGTTTTTGGCTTATCTACGCGTTTGGTAAAATTAAAAGTGCTTATAAGCCAAAAATAAGCCAAAAGCTATAAGTTGGTCTCCCCCAACTTATCAAATTTCAGCTTATAAGCACTTTAGGTTTGACCAAAATATTTACTATTCTATCCCTAAAATACTTCTTTTTAAAACAAAACTCTTTGTATACCCAATTTTTTAGCTGCTTATTATTAATTTCAGCACTTTTATCCAAACATGTAACTGCTTTTTTTTTAAATCAGCTTCAGCACTTAAAAGTAGGGCTGGGCATAATTTGGTAAATACCGAATTACCGTACCGAAACCGAAAATTTTGGTATTTGGTATACGGTATTTTGGTATTTGGTATGGTATTTGGTTTTAAGTTTTTTAAAAAAATGGTATTAGGTATGGTATTTGGTATTTTAAGATAAAATACCGAAATACCGATACCGTACCGAAATATATATTATATTACACAAAACACATATTATCAATTATAACATAAATATAAAAAATCTAAAATCTTACTTTCCTTTATTCTCAAAGTTCACCAATTAACTCTAAACAAGTAACAAAATATTTCTAACGATCAAATATTCTTTTATGTACAATTTTTCTCTATTTGGGTCGATATTTGGTAGTTTTGGACAAAACTTTTGTCAACAAACATTTTCAGTTTTGTATTTTTGAGTACTTTAATTAAGAATATTAGAGTATATAGCTCTATGCACTAGTTAGTATTCAAACCGAATAAACCGAAGTTACCGAACCGAATAAATCGAAACTGAAAGGGAAAAAACCGAACCATACCGAATTTAATTAGGTACGGTATTGGTATAGGATTTTAAGAAGCTGAATACCGAAAATACCGAACCGAAATATCTAAATACCGTACCGTACCGACCGACGAACACCCCTACTTAAAAGTGCTTTTCAGCACATATGCTTATCAGCTACTCTAAATCAGCTAAGCCAAACGAGTTCTAAACTTTGCTCTGTTTATATAAAGTTCCGGAGGGGCTATTTGACTGCATTTCTTAAGGGAATTAAACAAATGCAGTGATATACCCAACTGAAATATTGGTTGTGCATACAGGTAATAAATTGGAAGTAATTAATTCGTTTTTTCTTCCTGTTTATCCTTTCTTTTGTATTCTTTAATGACCAACATCCTGGATTTTCTTAATTAAATCATGAGAATTAGCCAATTTATCTTTTGCCAGAAAACACCAGAGGGATGGGTTATTTTTTGGACAATTTATTTGTTAGAGTTGCCGAAATGGGATGGGTTAGCCCACAACAACCCAATTCTAGCGAGCTATGGAGTTCAATATCTCAGTCCAGTTCTTTATTTGGAAGGGTTTGCAAAATGTTTAGCCCAAGCCAATCCTTCTTTTTACACAAATAGCCCTTTTTAGGCCACTATTTCAATTTTGTTCCTTTTCAGAAAAACTATGCGAGTATAATCCTTGAAAAATCACCCCTTCTAGATAACATTAGACTTGAGTCTAATGTTTGCACAGATAAATTTTACTTTGCTCATAGAACATCAGAATTTATAAAATTTCAGACCGTAGCTAATATCTTCTAATAAGATTTTAAGTTTGCTCAAAAAGAATCTTTAGTTCGTAGTCTAAAAAATCTATCAGTTGAAAGTAAAAAAAATAAAATCATTTACTAAACAATTGATACGAAAAAAGACTATCGACTCCTCCACCCGGAAAAAAAAGGACGAACAAAAGGGAAAAAATAAATAGATAGAGAGATGACAAAACTCGAAATTAGTTGGAAATTAACAACAACAATATATATTATATGGAGTTGGAATCTACTGTTACAACTTCATTAGCCTAGGTTAAATTTCAACAAGAATGTTAATTTGCCTCATTTTACTTCTTCTTAGTTAATTTTTTTTTTGTTGATAAAACTAACATTTTATTTCATCAAAAAAACTGTCTTTACATATCCAGACTAATGCTGACCATTAATCTCCTATTCACTATTACAAAGTTTAACACTATGACTACACTAACTTTAATCAACTATAAACTATACTAAGGAAAATTGTTTAAACTCTCCAATTCTTTTTGCCATTTGGTCTTTTTCCTCCCTTGTATGTGCATATGTATAGAAATTTCCTTGCATAGATTATCCACGTTATATCTGCCTCTGTTGAATCTAATCGAGTTCCTTTCGCGCCAAATACAGTAGACAACCATCGCGAAAACTGCTGTAGTCATCACTGCTTTACAATTCTTCCTTTTTGCCAAACTGCTCATCCAGCTCAGCTCATTCTGCCAGCTTCCTATCTGCCTTGCAATGCCCAGCCATTTCAATACTCTGTCCCATAGCTTATTAGTTTTTGGACAGCCGAAGTATAAATGATCAAAGTTTCTATATTGTTTTCACAGAACACACATTCTAATGGAACTTGAATTCCAAACTTAATAAGTCTATCCACAGTTGCTATCCTTTGATGAATAGCCAACCATAGATGAAATTTGAATCTAGGATGAATATGTGTATGTAAATGAATGCTTTTCTAAACAACTTTTAGAAATTGAGGCTGCATCTGAACATAAGCTTTATGTCTTTGGAACTTGCCTTGCTTTAATAAGCTCTCCAGTGTAGATACAAGACTATTATGAACTGGCCTCATCTGCTTCACATCTTCCCTTGCCTCTATGATTTTCCTGACCACCCATGCTGCTGTTTTGGGTGTGTTCATTTCTGCAATATCTCTGTTCTTTATATAGTAACTGTGTGTCCATTTGATCCACAGTGTATGTTTCTTTATTGCCACTGCCCAGAAATGTTTCAGTATTGCTGCTTTGTTCCATATCTTCATGTTTATGACATTCAAACCTCCAGTAGCTCTAGGTTGACATATCTTATCCCATGCAATCAAAGCTTTCCTTGAGTAATCAGTTGAACCAGTCCACAGAAAGGTCCTACATATGGTCTCTATCATCTTCATGATCTTCTTTGGCAATAAAAATATTTGAGCCCAGTATGTTTGTATTCCAAACAACACAGATTTGATGAGCTGAATTCTTCCAGAATATGAGAGCATCCTAGCTGACCGACATCTTACTCTTTCAGTAATCTTTTCCACTAGAGGTAGACATTGGTGGATGTTCTGCTTCCTTGCAGACAAAATGGAACCCCCAGATACTTAAAGGGTATAGAGCCCTCTGTATATCCAGTAAGTTCAATTAATTGCTATTTTATATGCTGTGCCACACCAGCAATATAAATTGAGCTCTTTTATGCACTTGCCCGCAGCCCAGATGCAGCTGAAATCCTATTAAACGCTTCCTGTAATATAGTAACTGAAGTTATGTCACCCCTGCAAAATATTAACAGATCGTCGGCAAAACATATATGTGTCACTCCCAGCTTTTTGCACTTTGGATGGAATTTGAACTCCTTTTGAAAGGACAGTTGGTTCATCTCCCGTTGTATGTATTCCATAGCAATCACAAAGAGGTAAGGAGAGATTGGATCTTCTTGTCTTATCCCTCTCTTAGCTGGAAAAGGTTTGGTAAGTCCACCATTCAGAACTAAGGAATAGGACACTGTTGTCACACTTTCCATTATCCATAGAATGAACTTCTGAGGGAAGCCAAGATCAGTAAGCATGTATCTAACAAACTGCCAGTCCAATGAGTCATAAGCTTTCCTTAGGTCCACCTTGAGAACACATCTTGGAGACAAGCCTTTCCTATTATAGCCATTGAATAATTCATGACTAAATAGGATATTATCAACAATACTCCTCCCTTCTGTAAAAGCAGATTGTGCTTTTCCAATTATAAGCTAATTTACCCTTTTGATTCTCTTAGTCATGATCCTGGATATGATTTGTCACACCTCCTTTTTTACTACACGCAGGGTGTAAAGGAGTTTTTTCACTTAAAGGACAATCGAAACGGGATTTGTTTATTAAGATTCAGAGTCGCCACTTGGGAGATTTATGGTGTCCCAAGTCACCGGTTGAATCCCCGAATCGAGAAAAAGAATGACTCTGTTTTAACAGTCCGCGATCCAGAAATCCGAATAAGGAATTCTGTTAACCCGGGAGAAGGTGTTAGGCATTCCCGGGTTCCGTGGTTCTAGCATGGTCGCTCAACTGTCATATTTGGCTTATTTATTTGATTTTAATACATGTTTTAATCTATTTTTTTAACTTTGAACCGCTTTTATTATTATTATTTTAAGAGAATTGTAACGTCGTGAAAACACGTCTCGAACCGCGTCACATAAATGCACCCGCGATTTTTGACACATTTTGACTTCGTTGAGATTTGGATTTGGGTCACATAAATGTGCACCCGTATTTAGGAATGTAATGTTATTAAAATACGCGCCTGAGGAGACTAACGCGTTATTATCTTTGGGGAAGGCCGTGAAATTCGCTAAACGGCCCGTCCCGAAATCTAAGTATTTTAACACAAACATTTATTGAGGGCCCCGCAATTTATGTATTTTTGTTTGGCGAGGCTCATCTCATTTAATATTTAAAAGGCAAACCTAAAAGCAACTATGGTTCTCTATTTTTATTTGTCTCTAATAATAAAAGAAATAGTCCTAATTAATTAACAGTGTTTAAGAATTACTACATTTAGGTCCATGAACTTAAATTCAAATCCTCAGCCATTTTGGGCCTTGAAAACAGCCCATGAGGAAATCACAACCCAGGTCCTATGCAAAAGTGGACCAGTCATAAACCTGGGCCCAGGTCTAAATGAGCACATAAGTCAGGACAGGACCTGGGCCGCTCGTTAGGGTACGGAAGCCCAAATTGTCTGGGAACGGGCTGTCGAGCCCTGATTGCTAAACCAAACCACGCCTAAGGCGATACTGATTGGTTTGATTCTATTTTCACGCCCAGGCTTATGTATATCTAAACGTATTACCTCAAAGTTCAGGAGGCAACGATTAGAGCAAAGTAATCATTAACTAGGTGGAGCTATCAAACTTAACAAATAAACTTCACCAATCTAAATGTTTATTTCTGATCTTAAAATCAACTCACTGGTGTCAAAACATAAAGTACTGCCTTACTAAAACATTTATTAGGCCTGAGTTTAACATTGACATGGTATACATTAGGATTTTAACGNGGGCGTGATCAAATACATACATACATATATACATACATACATATATATATATATACATACATATATATATATATATATATATATATATATATATATATATATATATATATATACACTAATTTTAGTGTACATGTGTTGCACGTGTGCATCACGTTAATCATTATAAATATTTACAAATTATTGAAAAATAGCAATGGAGGTTAAACTAAATGCAATATGCGTTTAAATGATGAAAATGAATATTATTACATTGACACAATATAGGTGAATTCAATATTTTCTAAATAAATTTAATATAATTAGTTCTATAGTAGTTATAGTTATAAATATTTTATTATATAGGATAAAAACATATTATGTTATTGTATCTCACCAAGCATCTCTTTATAAACTCTACCTTCATATGTCATTATACAAGAAATCACTTGTCAATTCAAAGTTAATAAAAATTATAGATAAGCTAAGTTGACTTCTTTTTGTCTAAAAAAGTTGCCTAGATTCTTATTGATCTAAGTCAAAAATTCCTTATTTGCACGTTCATCTTGTCACACCTCCTTTTTTTTACTACACCCGCAAGGGCATAAAGGAGTTTTTCCACTTAAAGGACAATCGGAACGGGATTTATTATTAAGATTTCAGAGTCGCCACTTGGGAGATTAATGGTGTCCCAAGTCACCGGTTGAATCCCGAACCAAGGAAATTATGACTCTGTTTAACAGTCCGCTATCCAGAAATCCGAGTAAGGAATTCTGTTAATCCGGGAGAAGGTGTTAGGCATTCCCGAGTTCCGTGGTTCTAGCACAGTCGCTCAACTGTCATATTTGGCTTATTTACCTGATTTTACAACATGTTTTAGTCTATGTGCTTTTTAACTTTGAACTGCTTGTATTATTATTATTTTAAGAGAATTGCAACGTCGTGAAAACATGTCTCGAACCACGTCACATAAATTCACCCCCAATTTTTGACACATTTTGACTTCGTTGGGATTTGGATTTGGGTCACACAAATGTGCACCCGTATTTAGGAAGGTAAATAATTTAAAAGACGTGCCTAAAGTAGCTAACGTGTTATCATCTTTGGGGAAAGCGGTGAAATTCGCTAAACAGATCATCCCAAAGTCTAAGTATTTTTAGTATAAGCATTTATCGAGGACCCCGCAATTTATTTGTTTTTGTTCAGCGGGGCTCGTCTCATTTTTATTCATTAAAGGGCATACCTAAAGCAACTATAATTTTCTATTGTTATTTGTCTCTAACAGCACAAGAAAGATCCTGAATTTTTGTAATTGAACTGAAATAAACCAAACGATAATTCTGTGTCAAAGCCACCCGTTGGGCTCCGAGATGAGCCCAACAAAGGAGAGATGCACCTATGCTTAACAATCTGCCAGTCAAGACCTTGGCCCAAGTCCAAACGTGAAGAAGATTAGCACTGGACCTGAGCCTGCGAATCAGATATCTTGAGGCCCAAATAGCTGCTGGTATTAATATAAATCAACCCAGGTGCTGTCAACAATTATGACAAAAGGAAAACAGTATGCAATTACTCAAACCAACACGATGTCGATCATTAAATTACAGATTAAAGTTCAGATTACTTGATTCTATAGATATTCACGAACACGTCAGTTTATTCAATCAAATCAATTGATAATTCACGTTTAACTCAAGTAAATTACTGATATTAACCATTAACCTGCGATTATTTATTCCTATATTGAAATGGTGAGCTTGATGAAATGGAATAGATGACATCAATAACTAGCATGCTGATATTAAATACTGTAATACAACACTGTTTGAAAAACAATGTTAGCNAATGTAATGTTATTAAAATACGCGCCTGAGGAGACTAACGCGTTATTATCTTTGGGGAAGGCCGTGAAATTCGCTAAACGGCCCGTCCCGAAATCTAAGTATTTTAACACAAACATTTATTGAGGGCCCCGCAATTTATGTATTTTTGTTTGGCGAGGCTCATCTCATTTATTATTTAAAAGGCAAACCTAAAATCAACTATGGTTCTCTATTTTTATTTGTCTCTAATAATAAAAAAAATAGTCCTAATTAATTAACAGTGTTTAAGAATTACTACATTTAGGTCCATGAACTTAATAAATTCAGATCCTCAGCCATTTTGGGCCTTGAAAACAGCCCATGAGGAAATCACAACCCAGGTCCTATGCAAAAGTGGACCAGTCATAAACCTGGGCCCAGGTCTAAATGAGCACATAAGTCAGGACAGGACCTGGGCCGCTCGTTAGGGTACGGAAGCCCAAATTGTCTGGGAACGGGCTGTCGAGCCCTGATTGCTAAACCAAACCACGCCCCAATTCCATTTGAACAAATAAGGCGATACTGATTGCTTTGATTCTATTTTCACGCCCAGGCTTATGTATATCTAAACGTATTACCTCAAAGTTCAGGAGGCAACGATTAGAGCAAAGTAATCATTAACTAGGTGGAGCTATCAAACTTAACAAATAAACTTCACCAATCTAAATGTTTATTTTCTGATCTTAAAATCAACTCACTGGTGTCAAAAACATAAAGTACTGCCTTACTAAAACATTTATTAGGCCTGAGTTTAACATTGACATGGTACACATTAGGATTTTAACGCCAGTTTCCAGTTTTAATGAACAGTCATCACATGAATTCAAATTACACTACACTAAGGCTATTATCTAGAATGAAGAAACTCAAGCTCAGATTTAACAGTCCAATACAGTCCGAAATAGTCCTATAGTTCAAAATGCATGTCATTACAAACCAACACTAAACTATATCAAACAACACACAAATAAGCTAGCATATACCTAACTATCTATACAGCATTCATGAGTGCCAATCACAAAAACAGGGAAGGCGAGCCATGCTTTATTTCATTTCCAATTTTGATAGCTACATTGAAGCACTGTGAGACGTGTACCTGGATTTGAAATAGAACAGGAAGAATGAGAGTCAGCAGCAGTTAGCAGGTGATCACAGGCAGTCCAGGAAGAGTTCAGGGCTCAGAAATGTTTTAAAATCACGCAGGATCAACACATCAAACCAAAACAAAGTCGAACAAACTCAAACGAACTCCAAATAAACCCAAAAATGAACCCAGCACCCTTTAAGACTTTCAGCGACCCCAAAGCTTTACCAAAACCAGTTCAAGTTGACCAAAAAACTCGAAATCAAACCAGTGCACTCTCAGAGAAACTTCAGCAAACAAGTATTGGACTAAGAGATCAGCATCACTAACCAAAGTCGAAATTAATCTAAAATTCCTAATGAAACAGTATTTTTTTTTGGATTTTTGAAGGTTTTTCTGTTTTTGTATTTGTTTTCTATTGAGATGAACTAAGATCTAAGGTGTTTTCAATTTGAATTCGAACTTCAGATCTGAAAATTGGAGGGGGGCTATTTTGGGGGGAATTTGTGAGCTTTCAAAACTTCCTCAACAAGGCAGTATCTGCTGCCTTTTATAGGCAAAAGTGAGGGCAACCCTCAGATTTTTAGTTTTCTTTTTAGTCCCTCTTTTATTTTCAGATTAGCCCTCTATTTATTGACTTGTTTCTCAAGTTAACTCACTTATATTCTAAAATTTACCTAAAAACCCACATCTAGAAGCTTCTACGAAGTTCTTACTAGATTCCCTACCCTTGAATTGCCTATCTTACCCTTATTTTGGTTCTGAAATTACTAATCCTTAACAAAACAACCCATTTTGTATGCCTAAACTACCCTTGATTGCCCCTGAAATTACTAACCCACCCAAACCCCTTTGCCTTAGTTAAAAGTTAACTATAGTTAATCCTAGTGAGTCTAGATCAGCTATAACCAAACAGTTTCAATATCAGAATTGAGGGATTCGAACAGCTCTAGTTAGGGCTTGAATTAACTAATTGAAAATCCAAAACAACAAGTACTATAGTAATCCTAAAATCAACAGAAAATTAACACAAGAATTAATCAACCACTGCATCATAAAGTGAAACCGGCTTGATATGAGCATCAATTAGAACCCTAAATCAATCCTAACAAATATACCCGAGCAGGGTCCAAACAAATACACCAGGATTAAAGCAAATCATAACAAGACTAAACTAAAAATCAAAAGAGAACAGAAAACAAGCCAGGATTAACTATAGAAAAACCCATGAAAACAGATCTAAGCATGATCAAAACTTAAGCCAACAGGATCAGAAATTAAGCAAAAATTTAAAACTAATCAGGACATTTAGTGTTTTTAATCAGAAAAAGAAAAGGATTAAGAAGGAATAAAATAAAAGAAAGAAAAGAAGGAACATTCATTGTTTTGGTCTTCATTTTGATTGGTTCTTCGTTGATTTTTAATTATTGTTATACGTTTTGTTTATTAAAATAGAACATATAACATCAATTAAAAATCTCTCGAGTTCATGGAATTTCCAGGACAGTGATGAAAAGAAAATATCTAACCCTAGATCTAAAATCTTACAAATTCCGGTTGGATTTGGGGGAAAAGGTTTGGTGGTTTAGGTAAAGGAGGGTGAGGGGAGTGTATGGTGTGAGTTTGGTAGTGTTTTGAAGGGTGGCGCCGCCGTGCACGGCGGTGGCGGCGCTAGGGTTTGGGTTATTTGGAGAATTGGGGTGGGATTTGAAAGAAACCATGGCGGGATTTGGAATGGGGAGACGACGATGAAGTTGTGGTGTAAATTTGAGCAAGTTTGGTTGTTCTCCGCCGCCGTGGGCGATTTCCGGCGGCGGAGCTAGGGTGGAGCCGGCGACGGAGACGGAGAGGGGTAGGGGGGTACGAGGAGGATGACCTTGGTCTTTGATTGTATAAAGTATTTTATTACACTTTTATTTAAATTCCTGAGCGAATCTGGGCCGTTAGATTATGGGCAATGGACGGCGTGGATCTAATCGATGCCAAACGGCGTCGTTTAGGGGAGGCGGGGGGCGGATCTGGACCGGGTAAGGGTGTGGGTTTGGGCTAAATTGGCATGGACTTGGGGCTTTAACCTGGGCTAGTGTTATTTATTCAAACATTGGCCCAATACCTTCTTTTTAATTGTTTTCTTTTATTTTCTTTTTGTTTTCATTTTTGTATTTGTATTTTTCTGATCCTATAAAAATGCAAAATTAAAATAAAGATCTAATTTATAAAGCTAATTAATTCCTAAAAATTAATTAAGTCCTATTTAAAAGTAAACTCATGACAAATTCAACAATTAACAATTAAAAATGCTAAATGGACTATTTTTGTTATTTTCTTTATATTTTGTTTTAAAAACAACACAACTACTAATTAATCCTAAAATATGAAATTAGATCCTAAATGCAAATGTCAATTTTTATTTTTCATATGAATTAAAATGCACAAATAAAATGCAAACAATTAACAGAAAATAACACAAAATTCACAAAATTGTAAAATAATGAAAGAAAATCATTTTGTTTGAATTTTTGGGAATAATTCACATAGGGCAAAAATCACGTGCTCACAACTGCCCCTCTTTGCTCGGGAACATAAAGAGTTTCCGTGCAAAGATAAGTGAGCGAAAACGAGCGATTTTTGCCCGTTCAAATATTCCGTGTGAAGCAATTTGAAAAGTTTGACCGCACCCTGCTTCAAAGGTTGCCTACATATCCTTGGCTAAAAAGGAATCAAGTCAGTGTAGTTCGGGAAGGTTTGGTAGCTGGGACTACCAGGAGCTGTGATTTCACTGCTGTTGTTGCTGCTACTGCTCGCTGACCTCCTTATTACACCGTGTCAAAGTAAAAAGAAGCTAGCCTAAGCTATGAGTTACAAAAAGGTCCTATCTATGTCTTCTAACTTGCTTTTTATGTTGCCTTGATCTTGTATTCTTCCGATGGAACCCTTGTTGTTGCCTTGCATTGTGATCGGAGATGTTTGCTATTCCTCCGAGTGATGCTTGACTGCTGAAATTTGAAATGTATTCCCTGCTCTCCAAGCGGGCTCCTGACTGCTGACTTGAAATGTATTCTCTACTCTCCAGGTGGGCTCCTGACTGCTGAATTGAAATGTATTCCCCTGTTCTCCAGGCGGGCTCCTGACTGCTGACTTGAAATGTATTCCCTTGTTCTCCAGGCGGGCTCCTGACTGCTGACTTGAAAAGTATTTCCTTGTTCTCCAGGTGGGCTCCTGACTGCTGACTTGAAAAGTATTCCCTTGTTCTCCAGGTGAAAGTATTCCCTTGTTCTCCAGGTGGGCTCCTGACTGCAACAAAATAAACAAACAAAGAAAATTTTCTGCCCCAGTTTGGTGACTGGGTACGACATGTTATCAAATATAAAAACTGAAAGCTAAATTTGAATTGTACTTCCCTTGTTCTTCAGGAGGGCTCCTGACTGCTGAAATTTGAAATATTCCCTTGTTCTCCAGGTGGGCTCCTGACTGCAATGCTTGGAAAGTATTCCCTTGTTCTCCAGGTGGGCTCCTGACTGCTGAAGCTTGTAAAGTATTCCCTTGTTCTCCAGGTGGGCTCCTGACTGCAACAAATAAAGAAAACAAAGAACATTTCCTGCCCCTAGTTTGGTGGCTGGGCACAGATGTGAGTGTTAAATTGAATTATTCTACCAAAAATATGAAAGTTGTCCCCTATTATCCAGGGAGGTCCTGATAACTCCTAACAATTACGAACCTAAGTGATATCTTCTAAAGGTATTACTCCCACTACATTTGTTGTCTAAAAGGTCTTAAACTACTTCCCATTATCCAGGCGGGTCCTGACAACTTCTAGTTAAAAGACAGTTCTAAGCTATATCTTCTGAAGGTACGACTTCCACTATATTTTGTTATCTAAGCAGACCTTAAAACTACGTCCCATTATCCAGGAGGGTCCTGAAAACTCCTAATTGAATCCTATCTTAAACGAGCAACTTTGAAACCAACTTATGTTCTTTGGGATAAATTTGTGCTAAATTATGCTACTCATGATTGTTTTGAAATTTAAACTAAGTCCCATTTTCCAGGAAGGTCCTGATAGTTTCCAGTCATACCTGTTTGGGGGCTACCTTTCCTTACGGAGGGTTTCTCCGAAATGAACGAAATTTCTGCCCCTGTTTCAATCAAAGAAAAATCTTGTTAATTTTAAAAACTGGTGGTTAGTTGCTGGCATTCTTGCTAGGTACATCCCTGCTGCTGGGCTTCACTCTGTCCCGCTTTCCTGGACTTGCCTTGAATCTCCCTTCGACTTCCTGACCGAATTTCAACCCCTTGATTCTGATGACCCAAGTGTTTTATCCCATATTGTTGTTTTTGTGTTTCTGACCCCTCTTTTGAAACGTCGCTTCTTCCCCACAATTATCCGATTAATCCACCGTTGAAACTTCCAGTGGTCCTTTATGACTTACTTTGCTTGTGACATCTTTAATATATTCTGGCCCTGTCTGTACAACTGGGAAGCTGGTAGTTAGCCTTGACATTCCTTCCTTTTGTTTCGAACAGAACTGACACTGAAACATCTTAAAGATAGACCTCGAAAGAATGAAATGCAATGACCTCGAGGGTTAAGGATAAAGGGAATACGAGAACGGATGATTTGCAATGAAGAAAGAAGAGAATGAGACTTATCTGAGTGGAACTGCTGGTACCATTGAGCATGCCATGCATTTTGGATTAACCAGCCCAGTCTGTCTGACCAATCAACTTTCAATTGCCACATTTGCTATTCCGGACTTTCACAACCTAATTTTCACCCAAACCCAAACCTTGCTCGTCCTGCAATGCCTTGAGCAGCTTTTGACTACAGACTTGTCTCATTCACCTGTCTGAAAAACTCACCTTCGCCTTACGGTGCCCGTGAGGGTTTTCACCAATAAGACTCTCTCATTTTTTTATTTCTCTCAACTCGCTTTGCCTTACGGTGCCCGTGAGCATTTTTACCAATAAGACTCTCTCATTTTTATTATTTTTCTTGCACCGGAGTGTTGCCCCTGACGTGAATCACTTTTACTTGCTCGTATTGGCACTTCCTGAAGATTGATCAGAAGATCTTTCTTTGGACCGTAATGCAGGCTTTTGGACAGGGTTAGAAAGAAAGGGTATCAAAGGCTCTAAAACAATTTGGCATGGGTTCGAAATTACAACTTTCGGAATCAAATTTCTTGCACAACCACAACTGCTGCCTCAGTTTCTTTCGTGGGGACTTTTGGGATTTTGTTTTGGTGTGACTGAACCTCAGGGGGGAGGCTGCCTACGTACCCTTTCGGGATCAAGTCAAACGTAGTTCAGGTCATAGGAATTGCTTTGTTGTTGCAATCTTTTCTTTTCTTCCACTTTCTTTTCTTTCTTTTCATTTCTTTTTCTTTCTTTTCTTTTCTTCATTTTCCTTTTTTTTTCTTTTGCCTTCTTTTTCCTTTTTTTTCTTTTTTTTTCTTCTTCTTTTCCTTTTCTTTCTGTTGGACTGTGTTTTCTTGTTTCTTCACTGATTTTCCTTGCTCGAGCTTCCGAGTTGTTATTGATTCCGAAAGAGGGGTACGAAAGAAAGTAAATGAGGCTCAAAGGGATAACAAATGATAAAGTGTTTGGATAGCAGAACAAAATGCCTTCGTCATTTCAATCTCAAAAATATGCCAAATACAATAAAGTACAATTAAACCAAGAAATCATACATAGTATCGCTTGAC
>NW_017671245.1:27590-93243 GCF_001879085.1 Nicotiana attenuata
CTATGACAGTTCAATATGGACGAAAGTAGCGATTCTCGGACCTCGTATCTCTCTTTTAATTATTTTAATTTCTTTTTGGGTGTATGAGTCGTGCATGGGTGCTTTCCAACATGACAGTTCAATTGATACATGCAAGGAATATATAATTTGGTACCATAAAAGTACAATAAAATTTTATGAAAATGCATGTGTCAAAGATCTCTCTTGTTCTAATAAGTTTCGATATATCACTTGGTACTTATTTTTTTCAGTCTCAATAAGGCTTTTGATTCCCGTGGTATTTATATATACACTTAATTTCGGAAAGCTAATATTTCCTTTTTATCGTAATCTATTTATTATGTATTTGTTAGCGCATAATTAACATAAATAATGCTGCTTGGCTGCATGTATTTAGAGAATATTTTCGCAATTATTTCATAAACATTGTATTCTCGACATCTTTAGTTTATCGGCACATCAACTACCATTCAAATGTCTAAGTTCAATTCTCATTCTCGGTGGTGTAAGAAATATATATTGTAAGGCACATACATTATACTCATCCGGCAAAAAGTTAGTTTCATGGTATTTACTTACTTTTCTTAATAGATACTACCTTTTTTTTTTCTTAACTTTTTTATTCAGAAAATTATACAGGAACGGTATATAAAAATATTTGCAAAAAATTGTAAGTTATGTACGCCGTTGGTATAAAGATTTTTTTTCGTAATTAGGTCATCCAAATGATACCAAGGCAAGCCTCCTAAAAATATAGGATGTGCAATCTTAAAATAAGGCAGGTTACCTGCTACATCAGGTAAAAATGATCTGATAGTATGTATTTCCTTTTTATCGTAATCTATTTCTTATATATTTGTTAGCGCATAATTAACATAAATAATGCTGCTTGGCTGCACGTATTTCGCAATTATTTCATAAACATTGTATTCTCGACATCTTAGTTTATCGGCATGTCTAAGTTCAATTCTCATTCTCGGCGGTGTAAGAAATATAGATATTGTAAGGCACATACATTATACTCATCCGGCAAAAAGTTAGTTTCATGGTACTTACTTACTTTTCTTAATAGGTAGTACTACTTTTTTATCTTCTTAACTTTATTATTAAGAAAATTATACAGGATCGGTATACAAAAACTATTTGCAAAACATTGTAAGATATGTACGCCGTTGGTATAAAGAGTTTTTTTTTTCGTAATTAGGTCATCCAAATGATACCAAGGCAAACCTCCTAAAAATATAGGACGTGCAATCTTCAAATAAGACAGGTTGCCTGCTACATCAGGTAAAAATGATCTGATAGTATGTATTTTTTTGCTCCGATAGTATATATAACTTATTCTCATAAAGAATAATGTCACATAAACTAGAATCGATGGAGTAAATTATGGAGTATAAATTAACAGTAAGGGATTGTTATACACTATCATTAATATAACCTGTCATAGCTCTGATTTGTCTATTTAGGTTACTACTCCATACTTAAGATAAGAACCTTCTTGCAATTTTCTTCTAAATAAGTGACTTGATTGTTTTGTACATATTTCCTATATGATCAGTGTATTAGTCAAAATTTGACCGTTACGACCGAGTTGACCAACATCCCGCCTAAACAATCGCGCAGCGAAAGATAATATAGCCCGCTCCATATCTCTTCGCTGACATCCGACGAATCAGCAAGAGCAGCGCCTAAAAGTACGACTAAAACACATTGGAGGCAAGGGGACATCAAGCCAAACAAAGGGCAAGGGTGCCACAACTATATATAGCAAGGGAAAGCTTTCAACAAGGGGGCTGCTCCTCCTATCTCTTTCAACAGCTAAAAATCTCTCTTCTAGTATTCTTGATAGAGAAGAATAAATCTCTAGGAAAACATATAAAGCGGTCTCCTCATCGATTGATGGAAACACAATATTAAATCTCAATAAGATCACTTTCATTTCCTTCATCCTATGTATGATTCATGTTGTTAGCTCTTTGATCTAGAATTTATTATGTCTGACTAAGATTTACCTCTTCATCTTTGATTGATTTGTTCCAAAGGGTTTCAATATCTTTTGAGTCAAACAATTTGGCATCGTATGTAGGGATTTCTACGTGAAATTTCCTAGTCTCTCCCAGATCAAAGACAAGAAATACGATCACTCACCAAAAGGAGAGTGAAGGAAACATCCAACCCGCGTGAGAAAAAGGAGCAGCGCAGTAGGGGGAGGAGAGCCGAACAAAATTATCAAGCTCAGAAACCTTCGCCCCGTCAACCATCGATACACCAAACAAGGCGAACGTTGTTACCCATTAGTTCTCCCCCATCGAACCGCCAGGCGAGGGAAAGGAAAGTTTCATTTTAACTCGCCTCCTAATCTCTGCTCAAGTATGAGTACTATGGCCGCGCATGCGAACGAATAAAAAAAATCTCAATTAAAGGACAAAAAACTACTGCAAAACAACCGTTATACCGCCCGCCGGTGATACCTCTGAGCCGGAAGACAAGAGTCTGACAAGGAAACTACAATTTGTGCGCAGAGCGAACCTAAGCGAAACAGGAACGTTTCACATTCTCCAACGTCGCACCCTCCGTTACGAGCAATGTCAAATGGAAAGGGACTCCCCAGAAGATATCTGGCTCTCCAAAAACTAGGACTGACAACGGGTTACTATTTCGATAAGTTCGAAATAACACCCTTTAAGGCTAAGGGCCTTCGCCAAAAAAAGAAGAGTTCGACCTCGATTGAACAACGATGGGTTACTATTTCGATAAGTTCGAAATAACACCCTTTAAGGCTAAGGGCCTTCGCCAAAAAGAGAAGAGTTCGACCTCGATCGAACGACGACGGGTTACTATTTCGATAAGTTCGAAATAACACCCTTTAAGGCTAAGGGCCTTCGCCCAAAAAAAAAAAAACAGAGTTCGACCTCGATCGAACGACGACGGGTTACTATTTTGATAAGTTCGAAATAACACCCTTTAAGACTAAGGGCCTTCGCCAAAAAGAGAAGAGTTCGACCTCGATCGAACGACGACGGGTTACTATTTCGACAAGTTCAAAATAACACCCTTTAAGGCCAAGGGACTTCGCCAAAAAGAGAAGAGTTCGACCTCGATCGAATGACGACGGGTTACTATTTTGATAAGTTCAAAATAACACCCTTTAAGGCTAAGGGCCTTCGCCAAAAAGAGAAGAGTTCGACCACGATCGAACGACGACAGGTTACTATTTCGATAATTTTCGAAATAACACACTTTAGGGCTAAGGGCCTTTGCCAAAAAGAGAAGAGTTCGACCTCAATCGAATGGCGACGAGTTACTATTTCGATAAGTTCGAAATAACACCCTTTAAGGCCAAGGGCCTTCGCCAAAAAGAGAAATGTTCGACCTCGATCGAACGACGACGGGTTACTATTTCAATAAGTTCGAAATAACACCCTTTAAGGCCAAGGGCCTTCGCCAAAAAAAAGAGAGAGAAGAGTTCGACCTCAATCGAACGACGACGGGTTACTATTTCGATAAGTTCGAAATAACACCCTTTAAGGCTAAGGGCCTTCGCCCAAAAGAGAAGAGTTCGACCTCGATCGAACGACGGCGGGTTACTATTTCGATAAGTTCGAAATAACACCCTTTAAGGCGAAGGGCCTTCGCCAAAAAGAAGAAGAGCTCGGCCTCAATCCAACGACGACAGGTTCCTATTTCGATAAGTTCAAAATAACACCCTTTAAGGCCAAGGGCCTTCGTCAAAAAGAAGAAGAGTTCGACCTCGATCGAACGACGACGGGCTTCTATTTTGATAAGTTTTAAATAAAACCCTTTAAGGCCAAGGGCCTTCGCCAAAAAGAACAAGATTTCGACCTCGATCGAACGACGACGGGTTCCTATTTTGATAAGTTCGAAATAACACCCTTTAAGGTCGAGTTCCATCGGCAAAAAGAAGAAGAGTTCGACCTCGATCGAATAACGACGGGTTCCTATTTCGATAAGTTGGAAATAACACCCTTTAAAGCCAAGGGCCTTCGCCAAAAAGAAGAAGAGTTCGACCTCGATCGAACGACGACAGGTTCCTATTTCTATAGGTTCGAAATAACACCCTTTAAGGCCAAGGGCCTTCGCCAAAAAGAAGAAGAGCTCAGCCACCATCCAACGACGACGGGTTCCTATTTTTATAAGTGCGAAATAAAACCCCTTTAAAGCCAAGGGCCTTCGCCAAAAAAGAGAAGAGTTCGACCTCGATCGAACGACGATGGGTTACTATTTCGATAAGTTCGAAATAACACCCTTTAACGCCAAGGTCCTTCACCAAAAAAGAGAAGAATTCGACCTCGATCGAACGACGACGGGTTACTATTTCGATAAGTTCGAAATAACACCCTTTAAGGCTAAGGGCCTTCGCCAAAAAGAGAAGAGTTCGACCTCGATCGAACGACGACGGGTTACTATTTTTATAAGTTCGAAATAACACCCTTTAAGGCCAAGGGGCTTCGCCAAAAAGAGAAGAATTCGGCCTCGATCGAACGACGACGGGTTACTATTTTAATAAGTTTGAAATAACACCCTTTAAGGCTAAGGGACTTTGCTAAAAAGAGAAGAGTTCGACCTCGATCGAACGACGACGGAGTACTATTTCGATCTGTTCGAAATACCCCTTAAGGCCAAGGGCCTCCGCCAATAAGAGAATATTTCGACCTCGACCGAATAATGATGTGGCATTATTTCAATTGGGTCGAAATACTTCTAAGGCCAAAAGCCATCAGAAGGAAAGAAAAACCGGGACTCGCCATACATGCGTCTATCTCGCACCAAAAGCCATAAACAGATGGAATAAAGGTGAAGCACAAGGCAAATAACGAAGAAAAGACTCTCCTTTATACAAAGTCATTGTGCGGACTATTGCCGCTTACATATGGCCCAAGCCAACGATAACAAAATGGGGGGAGAAAAGGAAGAAGAATGAAAAGAAAAGGGGGAAGAAACAACAACAAACAACAAACAACTGAAAGTAAGAACAGGCAAGAACAACATTCTTCATTCGGTGTCATCACCGTTATCACCATTACCATTACCATCACCATCTCCAAGAAGCTCTCCATTACCATCATCCGCACCCCCATTAGCTTCAGGCGTCGCCACATCATACCCACAGTTGATGCGAGCCTCCCACGCTTTCACTCGCGCTTCTCCATAGGTAGCCTCAGTCACAGTACCCGCCTTCTACAAACTCTTATATATATCCCGCTGGGATTCAGCGTAAACCCAAAGCTCGTGCATATGGCGGGGGATGGCGGGGGAGGAAGACTCAATCTGAGCCAACAGTCGCTCATTTTCTGCCTCTAGTGCTGCGACCCGATCTCCCAGAACCGATGCCTCTTGATCAATCTCGTTGATGCGCTCCTCGAGCCTTGCCTCCATCAGGGTAGCTGTTGCTCTCTCCGACTCCTGTTCGGATTGAAGGATGCGGATGGTGTTCTCCAGGGCTGCCGGCCTCACCGAAGCCTCGGACCAAGCACTCTCGATGCTCTCCAACCCAGCGACCTTGTTCTCCAGCGCGGTCAATTTTCCCATCCATTACACGCTCATCGCTTTGACCTTGATCACGTTCTGATCCATCTCCGACTGCATCAACCTCAATCTCTCCTACAGATGCTCACATTCTGGTACGACTCCCTTACCCAACTCGAGCTCCTCGTCCTTAATTCGAAGTTTCTCCTCGAGCGCACTCTTGCTGCGGATAGCTTGCATCAACTCCTGGTCCCTTTTCTCCAACTCCTCACAAAAAGCCCAATTATCGGGGTTCGTCCTCAGCCGCTCATGCAACTCGCGGCACCTGTTGCAGTAGCGATGATACTTCTCCAACATCTTCAAGAAAACCTTGGCCCGGATGTTGGCCCTGCGAATGCTTTCCACTTCTACCATATATGTATGAAAAATGCAAAGACGGGGTTAGATTAGTATTTTCAGGAATGGCAAAGAAAAACGGAAGTAAAATGCAGCGTGCCCTTAAGCCCATAGTGGCCACCTCGTCCATCAAATAAGCATTAGGAACAGACTGAAGGGCCTCATTTTCGGCTTCGGAACATAGCAGGCTGAACTGCGGCACCAGATCCTCCCCTTCCCCCAAGAGATTGACACCGGAGGTGATTTGGAGAATACGGGCCGAGCCCCCCGCATGAACCACTGAGTGAGTAAGGCCCTCTTCAAACATCCTGACATCATTAGGGTCCAGGTTCGACTCGGATTCATAGTCGTCGACCACCACGCCTTTTCCTCTTTCTGCAGCTGAAGAGGAAGTACGACCCGCTGCAGAAGATGAGGGTACGTCCAAAATTATAACGGCGGCCCCAAAAGTCTGATTCTCCGCCACGACAGGTTGCTGGTCATCAACAACGACAGGAATTTCTGATTGAGCCGAGGAAATGACAGGAATTTCTAATTGTTGGTCACAGACACCGACAACTCCGACGGTCGGTCCCGTCCCTACGGGGGGAGCCACGACAATACCCTCCCACAGCCCGTCGTGGGAGAGTCGTCTAGATGAATTATTTTTGGGAGCGCAGTCTCAAACTCTACTGTCCGTCTCTTCGACGGTCCCTCGTCTTCCCCAGTAGACGGTGATTCACCCGTTGGGCGAACAACACCGGTCGGGACCTCGTCCTGAGAAGTGTCCCTCACGGGAGTAGCCAAGGCCGTAGACTCAACTGAAGCAGCCCCGATGAAGGTCGAGCGATGGGTACCACGATAGTGTGAGCAAATGCGGCCGGCTGACGAAAAGCTAACAGAGGGGCCCTTGCTCTCTGCACTCTCCCTAACATCGACAAACGACACATAAGAAGCTAAGCAAAAAGAGAGAGAACATCAGACAGAAACGTTACCTCACCTATAAGGGGCCTACGTCCGAACCTTTCATGAAAGGCCGACCATGTTCGAATCCCCACTGTATGGGGAAGGATGGCACTCACCCATTCATGAATACCTTCGACAGGCGGATGGGGCAATCTCTCAACTGCAAAGACGTGATAAAATTTAGTACCATAATAGAAAATGGTCGGGCATTTCACCGACTAAAAATACGAAAACTTACGCGCAAAGTTCCACTTCTCAGGGAATCCCGTCGGGTCCGCCGCAATGTGCTCAGTCCGCACATAAAAATAATTCTCGTAGAAATGACGATTGGTCCTGTCATCCATCTTCACCACCAGACTCCTCGACCCCCGAGGACGCATGTGAATCATCGAACCGCGAATAAGTCGAGGAGCAAAAATGCTGAGCATATGGTCCAAAGTGGCCTCACGATCGGCGAGTTCCGCATACTTAAGCAGCATAAACAATAACTTGTACAAATACGGTGAAAGTTGGGCGGGGCATACCTCGTAAAAACGGCAAAAATCTACCACCAGCAAAGGAAGAGGAAGTGTGTACCCTATAAGAAAGGGGTAGGCGTAGAGCATGCAGTACCCGGGGCGGTCGAAATGAACTATGTCGTTCCCCATTGCCGGCTGCATATCAACGTAATTAGGGATTCCCCACCTTTCCTTCAGCTCTACAATGTCCCTTTCTCTCATAATGGAGGATACAGGTTGCGGTTCCGCCCCGGCGCGAATACTGAAGTCGGTCGATTCTCTCCCAGGGCGAGGCAAGATCTCAGTTACTGATGGGATCTCCTCATCTTCCACTGTATCTACTCCTCCGGCGGTCTGAGCAGCACTTTCCGGTACCGGATTAGTGGCAGCGAAATTGTCGCAAGAAGAATCACCAGCCATTTTTATCAGAAAACACGCCAAAGAAATAACAAAAAGAAGGGATGAAAGTTTTCAGTGAACAAGGGGGCAAGCAGAAATTTGAGGTATCCCAAAGAAAGTATATCCGCAGGATCCTCTCAAGTAAAAGATAAAGAAGTGTGTTAATCGAATGATAAGCTCCCTTTATTTATAAGAGACATAAATCCCCCGAGCACGAAACCCAAGAGTCGCCAATCAAATCTGATAGGGCACGAAATGTTTCACTCCCTCAGAAACATGTGTAATGATGGTGGTAACCACGAAATAACGCTTTAATACCAAATGACGTTTCGGTTCCGAAACTATCGCAACGATCCATGGGAATCGACAGAATGCCGCCACTCCGCCAAAAACCAAAGAAATATAACTAAGAAATGAAGAATCGTAAGTCAGATTTCTCTCGAAGTCGTAACAATCATGATCCGTCTGCCGAGCCCGACAGACGGAGGGACTAACTGTATTGGTCAAAATCTGACCATCGCGACCGAGTTGACCAACGTCCTGCCTAAACAATCGGGCAGCGAAAGATAATATCGCCCGCTCCATATCTCTTCCCTGACATCCGAGCCAAACAAAGGGCAAGGGTGCCACAACTATATATAGCAAGGGAAAACTTTCAACAAGAGGGCTGCTCCTCCTATCTATTTCAACAGCTAAAAAGCTCTCTTCTAGTATTCTTGATAGAGAAGAATAAATCTCTAGGAAAACATGTAAAGCGGTCTCCTCATCGATTGATGGGAAACACAATATTAAATCTCAATAAGATCACTTTCATTTCCTTCATCCTATGTATGATTCATGCTGCTAGCTCTTTGATCTGGAATTTATTATGCCTGCCTAAGATTTACCCCTTCATCTATGATTGATTTGTTCCAAAGGGTTTCAATATCTTTTGAGTCAAACAATCAGGGCATGAAACTAGATAACAATCTTTTCTTTATATGCAATTATCCAAAATTCATGTCTGGATGTTGTCATATTCACAAAAGAAGTACAGTGAGGGGGACCAACCCTTACCTCAAGAGATGAATACAACTAGGTGATATAGTCACCCAAAGCCAGTTAGAAGGAATGAAACCTAGATAAAAAAGCGCATGTCCTCCTTCTGGCGATAAAACCATATATACAAATTAGCTTACAAAGAAATTGGCTTTGTCAAATTTTGATCGAAAACTCGGCAATTTCCACTTATCTAAAAGGAAGGCACTTTTGGCTATTGTGGCAACTGTTGAAAGCAGTAACATAATAGTCTATGACCGGAGGAAGAAGTAATTTTGGCTAAGCTATTGGCAACCAAGTTGCCTTATTGAACCAATGGTTTACTCTAACATTTGCCTCACCAATAGTGCTTAGAATCCTATCCAAAATCTGCTTGATCTTCACGTTGTTAGTAGCTTTGTTGATCAGCATATTGGCAATGATCAAAGAGTCAAGTTCAAGAATAAAATTAGTGTATCCACGCTGGCTGCACTATTTTACTCTAAACTCAACTGCTAATGCTTCAATCATGTTGTTATTGTACTAGTTACCGGAACAGAGAAGGCCATGATCAAATCGCCGCTGTTGTCCCTCACTATACCTCCAATTCCTGCTCTGCCACTCTCTTTAATGTAACTTCCATCAGTATTTACTTTGACAATGAATATTGGAGGAAATTCCCAAATGACTTGCTTTCATATTCAAATTGGTTGCAATTTCTTGATCTTTTCACAAAGAGCAGGCCACTGTAGTCCTCTATCCATCTCTGGCAGCTTACTCGACATCACCATCTAAAGGGTCCAGACGCATTAGTATCTCATTGCATTGTGTTGAAATTTGTTTTTGTTTTTATATCTGCATGAAGTCCAGTGTTTCCATATTTCCCTACAGATGATCACATGTGCCACTTGCAGGACCAATTTATGAATAATATTGTTAGTCTTCATCTCCCACCATCTTTTAAAAGTACCAATGACTGGTTCTTGTTGATGTTTCAACCCTAATGGTTTCCCAATTGCATTCCACATGAATTTTGCAGCTTCTCTTCCACTGAAAACATGTTGCATTGATTCTATCTGTGAACTATTAGAACAAAAACATCTAGAAACAATGTTAATATCAAATTTCCCTATGATGTCATCAAAGGATAATCTCTTTTTGAAATTCTCCAGCTTAAAAGAAAAATTTGAAAGGTATAGAATTGTGCCAAACTTTAACGGGAAAATCATTGCTCTTTTGGTGCATTCTAATAGAATGTCATGCACTTTTGTTAGTAAAAGGACCATCCTCTAAAACTTTCCATACAGAGAAATCTGGTCTCCGAGGTCCACACTAGTGATCTTACCAATAAGATAATCAGGAACCACTATCGACATCTTGTTGATGTCCCATTCACCATTAATAATGAATTTCTTAACAGAAGTTTTAGCAGACTTTCCAAGGCCTTGAATGATTCTAGCTAAAGCACCTTCACCAGTCCAGTTGTCCCACCATAAGCTAGAGTTACCAGATTACATTTTCTAGATGATATTAGATTCATCCTTGCTCATACTCTTCATCATGGTCTTCCAACTATGTGAATATGAGGAGTTAGAATTTTAGACACTGGATGAGACCTTTTGCAATATTTTAATTTAAGGAAGGTTGTCCAGAGTGAAGAGTTGGTTCTAAACAACTAACATCTTTTAATAATGAGAGATTCAGTAATGTCTTGCATGCAGATTCAGTAATGTCTTGCATACTTCTAATTCCTATGCCACCTTCCTCTTGATGGTAGCAATTTTTTTTCAAGAAATCCAATAGTAAATCTTGTTACCCTCATAAGAGCCCCAAACAAATTAGAGAAATGCTTTTAAAGGAGATTTATAATGCCTTTAGGAGAGTTCAGAGACGATTGGGTGTAAATGGGAGTGATTGGAGGACATGTTTGATTAAAATCATTTTGCCCCCATAATATAGCATTTTACCTTGCCATCACTGAGCCTTTTGATAATTTTGGATAACAGACTGTCAAATAAGCTGATTCTTTTCCTTCCCCGATAGATAGGACATTCGAGATAATTGAAAGGAAATTCTTTATCCATGAAGCTAGAGGCATTCCTGATTCTATTGATTCGATTAGCAGAAGTGTTTGGAGAAGTGATAAAAAAACTCTTATCCTCATTCACTTTCTGCCCGGAAGCTTTTTTATACCTTCTAATAGTTTTTTAAATCAGATTGATAGACCTATTGTTTCCACCACCGAAAATCACAATACAGGTCCATTGTGGTTCATACTGAATGGAGTAAAGCCATCCATGGAGATAAAGCCATTATGAGATCTGAAAAGCACTTATGCTCCAATGATAAAAAGTGAAGGAGATAGGAGATCTCCTTGTTTAAGGCCTTGAGTGGAAGTGAAGAAACCTTCCCTGTTGCCATTAATGATGATAGAATACCAAACACCAGCCACTAGCCTATAGATAATATCAATCCAATCTTCATTAAAAATAAATTTTCTCATGGTAGCGAAAAGGAAATTCCAAGATATTCTGTTGTATGCCTTAGCCATGTCCAATTTGATAATGACATTACCCCATTTATTAACCTGCCTGATGTTGTGAATAATTTCTTGAACCAGCTAAACATTTTTAGTGATCATTTTCCTTTTAACAAAACCACTTTAATTTTGAGAGATAATTTTTTCCAATATGGGATTCAGTCTTCTAGCCATAATTTTTGAAATGATCTTACTGGAAAAATTGCTCAGACTGATAGGCCTAAGCTTTGAGAAATTGGTCGGTGATTCCACTTTGAGTATGAGAACCAAGCAAGTATGAGAATAGAATTTGGTCATGTTCTTCCTATTGAAAAAGTTCTAGACAAAATCTTTATTATCCTCTTTGATGATATCCCAACATTTGTGATAGAAAGTACCATTAAAGCCATCTGGGACTGCAGAAATAGAAGTGCTCATGCTAAAGAAAGCCTCATTATTTCCTCATAATCTGGAATAGCAGTAAGAATGATGTTTTCCTACTCTGTAATGCATTTGAGTATATGGTTGAGAGTGCCCTGGTCATTGAAGTTGTGCTTAAGATTGAAAAGTTGTTAGAAATGATGAATTACAACTTTTTTGGCCAATAATGTCATCTCCTTGAATCTAGTGGTCTCTATGATCCTTGATTCTGTTCAATTGCAACATTCTCTTTCTATCCCTGATAACACTATGAAAATACTTAGTGTTGGAGTCACCCTCCTTAAACCAATTGATCTTGGATTTTTGTTTTAATATAGAATGTTGCATTCCTAGCCATCTGATGTACTACGCTTGGCCTTTGTTAAGAGCTTTTCTGGATTGGTCGTTGTTGGTGAGGTTGTCCTGTTCTTCCAGATCTTGCATTTTGGATTCCCACGATTTGCCATGATCAAAAACATTCTCAACCTCATTTCTGGACTATTTAGTCAACTTGTTACTATGCAGCTTGAGTTTTTGCTAAAGCCTCCACATAGGATTGCTAGTAATGTGAGTAGTCCACACTTGTTCAACCAAGTTCATAAAGGATGAATGGCCTGCCAAAAAATTTAAGAACTTGAAATACTTGATCCCCATATGATAATAATTACCACTTCTTACCAGAAGTGGTCTATGATCTGACCCTGTTCTTGGAAGGTGCTTCATCACATTTTTAGAGTAAAGTTGGGACCATTGATCATTGATGAAGATCCTATCCAGTCTCATCCATATTCTTTTCTTTGGCTCCTATTGCACCAGATATATTTTGGATCAATAAAGCCCAAGTGCAGAATTTCACAGTTGTCCACACAGTTACCAAAATCAAGAATTTTGTGCATTCTATGAGGTTTTCCCCCTTTCTTCTCATCAGGAGCAAGGATGACATTGAAGTCGCATTCGAGACACCAAGGGCCTCTTATCTGGTTGTGAATGCCCTCAAGAGTACTCCACAACTTTTTCCTTTCCATTGGGGTACATATAGCATATACAACAGTAATATAGAGATAAATACTAGTATTAGGATGGTGCACTTGAATAGTAATTTGTTGATCATCATTTGCTATCAAACTGGTATGGAAATTTCTATTCCACATAAGCCAAATCCGACCGTTTGTATTGGAGATGAAATATTATAGCCCCAGGTAGTTCATATACCTATCAATATTGGTCATATTGATAAAAGGTTCTAAAATTGCCACAAGGTCCACCTTATTGATGTTCATATGTTTTTTTAACCTTTGAATGACCTTTTTTGAGTCTACTCCTCTAATATTCCAAAATATAGCACTAATCATAGACATATTGGAGGGGGAGTCAGTTTTTCCTCCTTCTATCAGAAGGATTTTGATTCTTTTCTTTAGGTTTCTTCCCCTTTTTTGTTATTTTTGCTTTTTTGAACATGAGTGGAGCTTTCATTGTTATCCTGACTCTCCTGTTCAGTGTGCAATTGATCCTTCGGAATGACAACCGTAACTCAGTTTGAACAAGTAACCTCAATCTAATGATCAGGATCCTTGCTTTCTTGGATTTTCTTTGCTTCTTGTTGATTAGGAGACCAATTTAAATCCACCACCAGATCGAGGCATGGCATGGCTTTGATATCAGAAGGCACACTAGAAGAGGTCTTGTCATCCTTATGGTAATTGTTAAATTGCTGTTTAACCTCAGCTTCATCAAGTCTCCTAACTTCTTGAATGTTGGTGGATTCTTGTAGCACTTCATCAGTTCTTACAGAAGTTTCCTCTTTACTATTAATGCTTTGCATATCAAGTTGTTACTAGTTTCCTGATGCACTTATTTATACTTTCCTTCCCTCGACTCAGTATTATCTTCCTTCTGTTCCTATTCTTGTTGTGGTTCTAACTCATTGCTCCTATATTTTTTTCAGTCCTTTAGCTTGCCTAAGAACTGATTAAGAATTGGTTTGAAAGTAACTTTGGACTTCATTTTAGGGAGTCTCTTTTGCTTTCTAGTCTTGCTTTTTTTGGAAGTTCTTGTCTTGATGGTTTGTTCCTTTTGCGCTGTATTTTTACCTCTTTCATTCATGTCTTCTTTAGACTCATTCTTTGTTTGTTGACATTGACTATCTTTCTCAGTAGTAAGGACCACTCCTCCACAAATATCAATTCAAATTACTGGTATTCTACCCTGCCTCTTTGGTGTCATTGTCCTCTTTTGCCACATTAGTCTTTTGTTTGTTCCTTGCTTCATTTCTATCCATCATACGGTATCTTCTTTTTCTTTTCCTTTTTTGGTTTCATCTTCCTTAATTTCTGCTCTCTTTTTTCCTTTCTAGGACCCAACAATCGAGAATGTTGTGCCCAAGTTTTTTTTACAGAACTTGCAGTATTTTGGTATGCCCTCATATTCCAATTTCTGGACGAAACCTGTTTGTGGAGAGTTTCTATAAATACAACCAATATAAATAGATTCAGTTTGGGCTTTAGGAGGTCTATTTCAATTCTAACCTAGGCTATACTAGGTCTCGTTTTCCCCCTAGTAGCCAGGTCCATTTCAAGAGGGGTGCCAATTTCGCCCACCACTTGTTTGACATAATGCGGTGTGTGCATGTGAAATGGAAGGCCAGGGAGTAGGACCCACACCGACGCAATCGGAAGGTCTTCTTCCGATTTGAAGTCAGGTGACCATTTTTGAAACCGCAATTGTTGCCCTTGAATCTCAACAATCCGCCTGTACCAGACTGTGTTAAAATCATCCTCATTGGTGAAGTCTAGGAAGACATTATAGTTGTCGTAGACTCCAATTTTGATAGAGCCTTTGATCGAGATCAGTTCCTTAAATTTCGACCTTAAGCGATCGATTCGAGGTCTTGGTCTTACGAATCTATCGATTATGGTAAGCCTGCACTCTGCTTCCATGATACTATAATAGTCTGACGCTTTGAATAGAACTGCAGGCATACCATTGTGTGTTGTGTGAATATCTTTCACAGATTCCTAGTCGTGACAATGAACGGGTGGAGTAGTACCAGAGGTCATAGAAATTTTGGTAGCGTGAGTGTGTTTTTCTTCGATTCCCTTTAGGGGTTGGTTGAGGGGGGTGGGGGGAGTATTTTTCCCATCTAGACGCACCAAAATGGCGCCGTTTGGCGGATTCATATGGGTGGAGTGTGGAGAAAAAGCGCTGGACTAGGGATCCGTTGGGTTTTTCCAGAAAGAGATAAGAGCCGTTGAAATAAAATTTGTTGGATTAGTTAACAATCTTTTGAATAAGAGAAGAAAGAGAAAGATGTATGGAGAAAAGTAAAGTGAATATCACATGCGATAATCTTTTGTGGATGAGTTTAGTTTTTTTGGACCGTAGTATATATGTTTCTACACCATTTGGTTAAGGTGATAACAATTGAAACATGTATCTGCCTATAATAGGCTAATAGGGTAACCTAGAAAATTAAGTAAATAATGTGTTATAAATAGTTACAAATAGATTAAGAGTGAAATTTTTTAAAATAATATTTACAATATATAAATTAAATAATGCTTTTGGACATGGGTTAGATATATTTGGAAGTTTCCTTGATAGAAAATTAAGATGGAAAGAAGGGGTAATGTAACAACTCGACTGGTCGTTTTGAGTATCTGCACTTCGTTCGGTATTTTGAGGGCTCGAGTATCTCCACATGATGTATTATTACTTTCATAAATCATCGGTGTTGGTTTTCAAGTTATTCGGAATCTATTTGGAATAATGGACTTTAAGATTTAAGCTCTAAGTTGGAGGAGTTGACCAAGTTTGATTTCTTAGCATTTGACTTCGGAATAGAGTTCCGCCAGTTCCATTAGCTCCATTAGGTAATTGGATTATGAGCGCGTCTGGATTGTAATTTGGAGGATCGTAGTCGAATTAGTCTTGAAATGGCGAAAGTTGGATTTTTGGGAAGTTTGACCGGGAGTGGACTTTTTAATATCGGGGTCGGGTTCTAATTCCGGAAGTTGGAGTAGGTCTGTAATGGCAAATGAGACTTGTGTGCAAAATTTGAGGTCAATTGGACGTGATTTAATAGGTTTCGGCATTGGTTGTAGAAACTGAGGTTTCGAAGTTTATTGATTTTGATTTGAGGTGTGATTCGTCGTTTCGAGGTTGTTATGCATGATTTGAAGCTTCGAGTAGGTTCGTTTTTTCATATAAAACTTGTCTCCAAAATTTATCGCCATTTGGAGTTGATTTGATATGGTTCGGATGCTTGATTGTGATTCTAGAAGTTCTTGAAGTTTAGTTTGATCTTCATGTGTTTTAGCGTCCGATTCGTGGTTTTAGAGGTTATTTTGATGATTTGAGCATGCGAGCGAGTTCGTGTTGTATTTTTGGACCTGGGTGCATGATTGGTTTGGAGCCCCGAGAGTTCGGGTGAGTTTTGGATTGGGTTCGGAATGATTTTTTTTCATAACCTTTGATTGGTGGTGCTGGTGTCATCGCATTTGCGATGTTTTGGTTGCAAATGCGATATCGCATTTGCGAAGCAGCCTTGCATTTGTGATCCCAGGCTGCTGGGCAGGAATTCGCCTTTGCGAAGAATTTCTCGCATTTGCAATGGTCCCCTTTGCGAAGCCCTTGGTCGTAAATGCGACCTTAGCAGGAAAACCTCCAGTTCGCATTTGCGATATATTGTTCGCATTTGCGAACCCCCTGTCGCAAATGCGACATTTGCAACCTGTTAAATGCCGAGAATTTCGAGACTTAGCTTCATTTTGTTATATTTTGAACCCTAGCTTCTATGAGAGGCGATTTTGTGAAGGAATTTCATACCAAATCACTGGGTAAGTAACTCTAATCAATTTCCAATAATATTTCATGATTTTATATAAGGTTTAACGTCAAATTCATGAGAAATCTAGAGAAAAATTTGAGGATTTTGTCAAAGTTTTGGAAAATAAAAATTTTGGGATTTGAGAGTCAAATAAGATTCGGATTTGAAAATACATATTTGGACTTGTGAGGCTATTGGTAGTCAAGACCTACCATTGGACCCGGGTTTTGATCGGGGCGGGCCCGGGGTTTCACTTTTTTTAACTTTTTAGAAATTGAATAAAAATTACAGCTTTATTAATTGAAATTATTTTCTCTTGAATTGTGTGATGTATTCAAGTCGTCTTTGGCTAGATTGAGCTGAGCGGAGGTGAATTGGTAAAAGAAAAAGCTAAATTTGAGTATTGAGTTAGCCGAATTGAGGTAATTGTCTTGCCTAACTTTGTTGAGGGAATTTTTCCTCCTATTTTACATTGTTTGCTACATGCAGGGTGATACATATATGAGGTGACGAGCGTATATGTATGTGCCTGGTTAATCATGCTCGGGGGTATAGATTATGTTATAATTGTGTCTTGTAGAATTACATGACCTTCTTGATTCATGCTTCACTTGACTTCTAGATATTAAGAACATAGTATTAAATGTTAGTAATCAAGACTTAGCTTATTATAAATTGATCAAATTGATGGAAATTCTGAGAATACATTGATGTGTCTAATTCGGATATCACTATGCATAGTCATCAATACATTGCTACAGCCGACCTTCTTGAGATACTAGATTCTATAATTGTGTTGTTGATCATTTGGGAAATTTGTGGAAGTACTTGAATAATACGGTTCTTGAGGGTTTATTGAATCATCGTTGGTTTGGAAAGTTGTGATTGGGATTTGTTTGGAATATTTGTTTAAACACTTTTCTTGATGTTATTTATGTTTCCTACCTTTTTGTCGTTGATATACACATGTCTGGTAAGGAAGTGTGTGAAGAACAAAGAGTGATGCCGTGCCATTGTTAGTACATTATCATGTGAGGAAGAGTGTAAAGCACGAAGGGTGATGCCGTGCCATATCATTTGAGAGTAAAAGCACGAAGGGTGATGTCATGCCATATTATTTGAGAGTAAAAGCACGAAGGGTGATGCCGTGCCATATTATTGAGAGTAACAACACGAAGGGTGATGTCGTAACACATCATTTGAGAGTAAAAGCGCGAAGGGTGATGCCGTGCCATTTCATTTATATTGTTATGCTTTTATATTATCGTGAGATCATGGGTGTTTCCTTGCAGGCGAGGATGAGGGACATGCATTATGTTGTGATATCTGTTTTCCGAGTATATGTTCACATTTTATCTTGAGCGGTTATTGTTGTATTTATAGACCTCGTGTGACTTGTTGTTATTGTCCTGTGCTTGATCTCTATTTCATTCGTTGTTGTGTTTTCGATATCTTGTACTTGTTTAATTTGCAAACACATGCCTATTTCCTGCTGTTACAATTACCTCCATGTCATGTCTATTCTGTTGCATTTTAGTGCAAGCCCTTTTTCTATGTTAGTCATTAATACCTCTACTTGTTAACTTGTAAAGATCATGTGTTTCCTTCTTATTTTTTTTATATATTTGTACTTAGGCCTCCATCATGCTAGATAATTGAAGTTGATATTCCTTGTTTTTCAATTGCTGTCATTACTCACATGCTTTCCACCTAGTCTTTTACTGTTGACCACATGTATATCCTCGTTCATTATTGCTACTTGCGTATTTCCTACTTTGTAATTTCTGTTATCGCTAGTTTCTGTCATTTGGTTGGTTTTGTTATACGTACATTGGGTGAGGATGAGATAAAAGCACGAAAGGTGTTGCCTTATAACTGACTTGATGTTTGAGTACGTTCCTCATGCTATGAAAGTTATCGTGGTTTATCGGTTGAGATATTGTAAGATGCTAAATTGTGATCACTGCTAGTATTCAGTTATTGTTTGTGTATTCGTTTCATGTATTCTTCTCTGTTATATCGAGGTATAGTTCTATTTCTGATTTACAGTGCAGGTTTTTATCAGTGAGTATCTTTTAACTAAAAAGCCTCGTTACTACTTCGACGAGGTTAGACAAGATACTTACCAGTACATGGGGTCGGTTGTACTGATACTATACTTCTGCACATTGCTTGTAGATTTTTGGAGCGGAGCTGGTGGTGATGTCGGGAGCTGACTCTAAAGATGTTCGTGCATTCCGGATATAGCTGCCACTTGTCCTTGGTAGCTTAGATTTTGGTAATCTGTTTATGTAAATTTCAAACAGATCGTGTAATTATTTGTACCAGCGTTGTAAATTCCATGTCTTAGAAGCTCATGAGTCGTACTACCAGTTCTTGGGTCGATTTGTAAATATTCAGAAAATTCTTCACTGCTTCTCCTTTAATCATATTTGGATGGTATTTTCTGTTAGTTGGCTTACCTAGCGAGTTGAGTTAGGTGTCATCACGATCAGTGATTTTTGGGTCGTGGCAGGTAAATCATCTAAGGACAAAGCAATGCGTGTTCCAGGATTTTAGACGAGGAGGAAGGACAAGAATATTACTTCTGATAGATTCTTTTTACAAAATTCATGAAAATTTTGAAGAGGGAGAAACTTGCTTCGCTCTCAACATATAAGCCCAAAACCAAATTTTAATTCTAACTTTAACATCTTTAACCTTCAAATTCTTTAGTTGGCAATTTATTTTGGTTGTTCATATGATGTCTGGTACCCGCTATGGGTCCGGCTAATTTAAATTTGCGCCGAGATATCTCATTTTGGAAGGTAAAATACTCCATATCAAAAGCATTTTTAATCTCTGGGCTCAAACCTAAAACCTCTAATTAAGGATGGAACAGTTACCACTCCGTTACAACTTTTGATGGTTTGTATTGGCAATTCTAATATAAACAAAACAATAATTAGAAAGTTTTGTGAGCCATGGAGGGCTAATCTTCCAAGCTGGCTCCTTAATACTGGTTATTTGTTATCTGGTTGTCAAATGAATGAAAATACGATATTGTACCATAAGCTGGGAGCAAACCAAAAACAATAAGCGGAAACAAAGGTAAAATAAATTGCAAAGCTAGGGATAGACAAATCAAGAATATTGTGAATGAGAAATGAACGTGGACATTTTATTTGACGATTAACTAGAAAGCTATAGGGAATACAATGTTTTTGAAATAATTGTGAAAATATTCTCTAATACGTGCAGCCAAGCAGAATTATTTATATTAAGCTTGTGTATATATAATTAATATACTACAATAGAAATAACATATTAGCTTTCCAAAATTAAGGCAATTATAGAATATATAGATACATACCATGGGAATCAAATGCACATTCTTTACAAAGAAGTACTAAGAACTGATATTGAAACAACGAACGAACGACTTATAGACGACAGATCTTTGACAAATCCATTTAAATAGCTTTTTTATGGACTTTCTTTTTTCTTTTCTGTTTCTGTTATTATTTTGTCAATGGTTGTTGATAATATTCGACCAGGTTAAAGGTATATATGTTTTTTTTTTTTTAAAAACAATTCATATATTCCTTGCATGCATTAATTGACCTGTCATGCTGCAAAATTATAACACCCACGACTATACACTCCCATATATATTAAACTAAATTAACAGATACGATTTTGACAAACACTCCCTTCTTTCATACAATTGCATTTTTTTCCACCTGTTTATTGTTGTAGTAATTTTCTTTCCCGTTCTTGCTCATATCCTCTTTTACTCTGTAACGTATTAATCTTGAAACGATTAATTCTATTTTATTAGTAAAATATGTTCATAAGTAACTTTTAGTTTTGACACCATTCTACTTGCTGGCCCCTTTGTCCATAAAAATTGCTGTAATTTTTTGAAAAGTTTCAATTTGAAGCTAAAAGTGAGTTGACCTAGCCACAACTATTCATATATTAATTAAGTTATTGCTGAATAATTTATGCGTACATAAAAGCAGTACGTATCACCGTGTTTATTTTCCAAAGAAATTGAATCAAACAGGCTCTCCAAACTTTATTGGAAAAGGAAATTTAAACTTTAATAATAAAATTTGGTACTATTTATACTCTCTTCGTACCAATTTATGTGAAGGTGTTCCAATTTCGAGAGTCCAACAAGTTGTTCTTTAACCACTGCAACAGTTGTGAAATCTCAATAGTATTAATAGAAATTGAACTCAATTACAATAACCAAATTGTAGGAACCACTCTCAATTTGCAGCTAGCAATGGAAATACAGAAACAGTAAACTAAAATAGGATAGGTTAACAGAAGGGGGTGAGGAACTAGAAGAAGGAGAAGAGAACATTGACTATACTCATACCAACTTTTTCCTCCTTTTTCACTACCCACTACACTCTGCCTTATACCCTTTTTGGCTAACTAACTCTGCCTATTAATCACGTGAGCCCCCTCCTTGCCATACATAGTCCTCAAGTCTTTTTGGAGGAATGATCCTTCTAGAGCCCTTACGCGGCACCATGTGCTCATCCCTTGTGGCATCCTTGTCAGCATTAGTATTCATAACAACCACAATCTTTTATATGTTTTTTCTAATATTTTAAATCATTAATTATTAATATTGTGATTTATAGTACTCCCTCCGTTTCAAAAAATGATGAGGTACTTTCCTTGTTAGTCTGTTCCAAAATAAATGACACATTTCTAAATTTGAAAATAATTCAACTTTAAGCTCTGCATTTTTTCCATTTTATATAACCACATAAATGTCATGGCCCCACAAAGCTTTTCCCTTTAAGCTTTTAAAACCACAAGTTTCAAAAGTCTTTTTTTTTGTTAAACTCCGTGCTGAGTCAAATTACCTCGTCTAAATTGAAACAGAGGGAATAATTTTTATGTTGTTTTCAAAAATATAAATTTTATTTCGAAAACTTGAGTATTCAATGTTCAAATACACAGTAAAAACTAAGAAGTTTGTTTCTCGAAAAACGAAAAATACCATAAATTGGAGCAAAGAGAGTATATTTTGATCGGAAGGATTCAAATTTTCAAATGTAACAACGGGTCGTGCATTGAGACACTACTAACAAGGAGATGATTAGGTGGTACAATAGCATGGGTTGACTTTCTATTTTGTTAATTCCTTTGGAGAAGGCATTGATTGAACTCCTCAATATTCCTAATTAAGCCTCATCCCTATTTCGCATTAAGAAATCTCATACTAATACTCTTTCTAGTTTCTTCTCCCGACAAAGTACAAACTGTCATAAAAAAGAATCAATTTTTGCTAACTATTGCTTTCTTCTGGTACTATATATATCATTATGCATTTCATCCCCTATCAAAACACCGATATCCCAACAGTATATAAAGGACACATCCCTACCTCAGAATTTCATAACACTTTCCTCCTCTCTCACAACTCACTTCCTCCTTCTCCTTTTAATTCGTCGTAAAATAGTCAGAACCAAAGAGAAAAAGAAAGTCAAAGCTCATGACGATTAGAACAACGACTATTCTTTGTTTCGTGCAGCTGCCTCTGCTTCTGCTACTATCATGTCAGTCGAACTTGGCTTATGCAGCAGGTGGCAAATGGCAGCTATTAATGTCCAACATTGGCATTTCAGCCATGCACATCCAACTCCTCAACAATGACAGAGTTATAATGTACGACCGTACTGACTTCGGCGCATCCAACATCTCACTACCCAATGGCAAATGTCGCAACAATCCTAATGAACTCGCCTTGAAAGTCGACTGCACTGCTCACTCTGTCGAATACGATGTTTCCACCAACTCTGTACGACCCCTCATGGTCCAGACTGACGTGTGGTGCTCCTCTGGCTCCGTCAACTCCGACGGTTATTTGGTGCAAACTGGTGGCTTCAATGACGGTGAACGTATGGTTAGAGTAGTCAAACCATGCAGCACTTGTGACTGGCAGGAAATGGGAAGTAACCTAATTCAGAGTCGATGGTATTCCACCAATCATATTCTTCCTGATGGAAGGCAAATTATCGTTGGTGGTCGTAAGGCTTTTAACTACGAGTTTTATCCCAAAACTGCCTCAACCAACAACGTATTTAGCCTACCCTTTCTTCAGCAGACTAATAACCCTAGAGAAGAGAACAATCTTTTCCCGTTTGTTTTTCTCAATGTGGATGGAAACCTATTCATTTTCGCCAATGATCGAGCTATCTTGCTCGATTACAGGACGAATACAGTGGTGAAAACTTACCCACAAATACCTGGCGGCGACCCAAGAAATTATCCAAGTACGGGTTCTGCAGTTCTTCTTCCGTTAAAGAACTTGAGGTCACAAACGGTCCAAGCTGAGGTTTTGGTGTGTGGTGGAGCACCAAGAGGATCATACCCCAAAGCGGACAAAGGTGAATTTTTGGGTGCATTAAACACGTGCGGGCGAATTACAATTACCGACCCGAATCCGCAGTGGACCATGGAGGCAATGCCACTAGCTCGAACAATGGGTGACATGGTGATTTTACCAAATGGAAATGTCTTGATCATTAATGGAGCGGCATCGGGCACTGCTGGATGGCAAATTGCTAGGAACCCGGTGCTGAGTCCAGTGATTTATCGACCCGATAACCCATCAGATTCTAGATTCGAGGTACAAACCTCAAATACCATACCTAGAATGTATCACTCGACAGCTGTTTTACTTCGAGATGGTCGGGTTCTTGTTGGTGGTAGTAACCCAAATGAGCTTTACAACTTCACCGGAGTTCTTTTTCCAACAGATTTAAGCTTGGAGGCATTCTCACCATCCTATTTGGATCAAGAATCTGCTAATTTGCGACCACGAATCATTTCTCCTGCTTCACATCTTAAATACACGTATGGTGAACGTGTTGACATTCTATTTACTGCTTCGGGATTACTAAATAGAGATTTGGTCAAAGTGACGATGGTTGCACCTGGGTTTAATACACATTCATTTACTATGAACCAAAGAATGTTGGTACTTCCAAGATCTGGAGTTGTAAGACAAGTTGGAAGATTTGTGTATCAAATAAGTTGTGTGTTTCCAAAATCGGGTATATTTGCACCACCGGGTTACTATCTTCTATACGTGGTTCATCAGGACATCCCGAGCGAGGCAATTTGGGTCAGGATCCAGTAACCACAGGATTTGACTCTACAAATGTCTTTTTTTTTTTCTTCAGAATTTTCTTTTCTTTTTCTTTGTACCTATATAGTGTATGCGAGGACTTGTTTTGATATTTACAAGTTTGTCATTTTTATAATAAGGTCAGAGGGAAACATCCTTTTCTTATTTCTGGAAAGGTTGTAAAGCAGACAATTGGCTTGTTTTGTGATATTGAAGATATTCCAATATATTTGCTTTCTGATTCTGCCGGTTTTCATGGACATCATTTTTAAAGAATTCAGAGAAAAAATCGTCGTTGATACTAAACGAAGCAATGGGATTACAGAAGGATTAAAATTGAAACTGACAAAGGTAGTGTATTGGTCAAAATCTGACCATTGTGGTCGACCCAACTGGGAACCCGCTTAGGTGGCGGGATAGCGAGACACATCCCGACCTACTTCAGTCCAAGCGTCTACAGTGTACGTTAAGTTAAAAACAATACTCAAGTAACAACGGAAAAGATCGTAGCGTGAAGGCACATCGGTCCAAGAATATATTGAGGATCCCTGGACTATATTGACTCGACAATTTTTTTTTTCCATAATTTTCTTTTCTTTTTCTTTGTACCTATATAGTGTATGCGAGGACTTGTTTTGATATTTACAAGTTTGTCATTTTTATAATAAGGTCAGAGGGAAAAATCCTTTTCTTATCCCTGGAAAAGTTGTAAGCGGACAATTGAGTTATTTTGTAATATTCTAATATATTTGCTTTTCTGATTCTATGGTTTCAATGGACATCATGTGTCGAAATAATTCAGAGAAATAAGCAGCTTATTTTTCACATTCGTAGTATATGGAGTATCACTATTACGAGTGCAATTAGTATGAGTGTTTACCTCGAAAATACGAGTAACAATTAAATTTGATTTGTGGTTTTAAAGATATGTGATTTAGTTCAACACCAATTAATATTTAAGAAGTATAAAGTATAGATGAAAGGAATGAATGAATCAAACCAGTGTTATCAAACAGAACTGGCCTCGAGCTTAGTGACCTCGAGATGAACTAAGAGCAATAAAGTAAGAACAGTAAAGAGAAAAGACAAGTCTGATGAACAATGAGCCTGAAAAAATAAGATAGTATATTCTTTGCCAATGATTAGATGATGTTTACAAATGATTGGGGTCTCCTTTATATAACACAGGAACCCTAAATAAGGTACATTTCTATTTACAGTAAGGAATCTTATTGGGACAGCTGTCTATCCGCCTAGTACGGAATCGTACAATTCTATTCCAGGATTCGCGCCATGATTTTGGGGACGTGGCAGGGATCTCGCTCATTCTGTTAGAAACCCATAACGGCATTATTTCGGGGTCGAGCATACTCGGCTTCGGTATCCATCGTACTTCGATCCTCGGGCATTGCATCCTATCTTCGAGCTCGAGTCTGATCCATCGGGCTCGAACTCGACCTTGCTTGAGCTCAATCTTAAAATGACCCCTAGGGCCTATAGATCGAGGGCATATGATTTTGACCGTATACAGATAGTTCCCGCATTTCTTAGAGTAGGTCGATAAGAAACGATTTGATCTTCGATGCTCCAACGCCTTGATCCTGATGTCAATCTCATGATGTCAGCGGCTGAAGTGACTGAAAGGTCGCTTTCGTGCAGTTTCCAGAGTTATTAATTGGGGGCAGCAGACGGTCGGCTATTTGGCTTCTCCAATACGCTTAAGCGACTTCTATAAATAGGCCAACTTCTCAATTTTGCAAACTTTACTTCTCAAATCGTTCTCAAAATCTCATTAGCTCCTTCAACTTCTCTGAGTTCACCCTTCTCTCAATTTGTTCTTACTTCATCATCACCCTTTTCTCTTCTTTCGAATTTCCAAACCATAATGGCTAAGACATCTAAATCTGTTCCCCAAAAAGAAAAAACCTCTTCATCATCGCGACCGGCCAGAAGTAAAACAGTGGTGCCACCTCGTATTGAGGAGTGTATTCCCCCTCCGTGTGAAACAACGTCCGATTTCAAAATCGAAAAACCTGTATCGATACCAGGCCGATGTGAGCCCATGTCCCGATACATCTGTTAGATAACCAAAGATGAGCTCCAGCAAGTGAAAAAGGACTGAACTGGGAGAACAAAGATGTAATGATCCCTTCCCCTAAAGAGGACATCACTACTCACAAAGCAGGGTACTTAAGCGTGTACACCTACCCATTCACGCTGGGCCCTGCCGATCCAGCTCTGGGTCCCATTGATTTAATTATTCTTCATTTTTGCCAACAATACCAAGTGATGCGTGGCCAGATCTATCCTTCATTCTGGCACATCGTCAATCTGATTAGATTCTTCTCGAGACAGGTCGAGGCAATGCCTTTTAACCTCGATCATCTGATCAGGCTATACAACCCTCGTCTTTATCGAGGTGGCCTAATAAAGCTGCAAAGCCGATCCACGAAATCTCTCTTCTCCAGCATCGATGAGGACAAAGATCGAGGGTGGATGAGCCGATTTGTCCAAGTTAGGACCTCCGACCTGATTCCTGCTGAGAGGATGCCATTCCCCAAGGAATGGAATATGAAACGTAAGTACATGTTTGTCGATAATGACTTCCTTTTCTTTCTCTACCTCATCTTTTTCTCGGTCTAACCCCTTTCTGATGGTGTAGCTGTTGCTTGATTCCCCGGTGCAATCCCAGACCTCGAAGGTTGGGTCCGAAAACTGGCCTCTACTTCTTCGTACGCGGAGTGCAGCTGGCATGACCTGGAAAAAGGTCGATGGGAGGCTAAAAACCATGGTGAGTTCTCTTTTTTGCTTGTTTGTGTTTCTCAGAGAAATACTTACTTTGTCATTATGGAGGCCTCAGAGACGTCGTTGCTATGCGGCCTCCCCCGCCCGGTGAAGAAGAGATCCCAAAGCCTTCCAAAGAAAAGAAAAGAAAGAGGGGGTCGCTTGCAAATTCTTCGAAGCCAAAGAAAAGCAAGGCTCGAAAGCCTAAGGCCAATACTGTGGATCTATCTCCAGAAACGGCCCAATGCCTTTGGGACAAGGAGGAAGAGAGGGAGGATGATGACTGCCTGTTGGTAGTTCGAAAATGAGGAAGCACTGACGCTTTGAGATCTGCCGAACCGATATGGACTGACACGATTCATTCTAGGACTAAAGAAATCTCCGAGGGGAGCTCGAGCAAAGTCCCCGAGCCATCGGGCAGAAAAAGAATACCTCGTCTTGGAGGTCATTTGGAGGGTGAGACCGAGGGGCCCAGTCCCGATGCCCTTCAAAGAGAGAGAATGCCCCGAGTGGATCACTTGGGGTAATTAATATGGATGAATCGCCGCCTGGTCCTGAGTTTTCCGAGGGGCAATTTCGAGATGCTCGGAACATGCGAACTCATGTTGTGGGGATGAGCCACGAAGGGTATGATATCTTCCGAGAGTGCCTTGCAGGGATCGAAGATGGTCCTGACCCAGATGCTTCTTTTATTTTTGATGAGGCCCAGCGGCTCTTCAAACAAGTAAGTTTCTTTCCTTAGGATCACGCCTGCGTTTTATCCTTGTTGTTTTGAGTCTAACTTTTCCTTTTGTGAAGGCTGTGACGCTCCATCGAAAAGCGTTTTCCAAGTCTCGAGCTGAGCTTGTTCGATATGAGGCTGAGCTCAAGAAGCTCTCGGAAGAGAGGGATGCCCTTAAGATTCTCTATGTCAAAAAGAAGGGGGAGATCAGTGACCTTCGAGCCGAACTGGCGAAGGCTCGTCAAGAACAAACCGAGCTTATCGAAAAGGTAATATACCCTTTGAAGATTTGTTATGCATTTGTCCGATTGGCCGGCTAACATTTCAACTTTGTAGGTTCAACAAAAGGGCGAGCTGGTGGTGCAGCTTCGAGAGGAGCTCAAGATGAAGGAGGCCGAGACCCTGGGGTGGAGACAAGGCATGGACCATCTCACCTCGGAGACAGATACTCTTCGGGAGCAGTTGGCTTCAATTGAACGTCAGCTTCAGAGTGTAAAGGAGGAGAGCCTAGCCCGAAGCCGCAGAATCGAGGAGCTCGAAGCTAAATCTGCTGCTGAGCTTGCCAAGCCAAATTTGATGCAGAGGCATTCATATCTTCGTACCGAGCTGACGCTGAAGCAGCTAACACTTGGGTAAAGGATATCTCTGCTGCGGCCGAAGTTAAGCTATCATGTGCACATGACCACGCCAGGCGACATTCTCGGAGAGAAACCCTCGAGGAGGTGCATGCTCGCGCTTCGACCTCTCAGCCTATATTGAAAAGGAAAAAACTTTGGAAGAAGAGGCCGCCGCTTTGCTTTTTGATGATGAGGATTCAGCTAGTGGCTTCGAGAGCGGAGGAGACGAAGATGAAGTCCCCGAGGAGGAGGTTCCTGAAGACGCGATTCCCGAAGATGCAGCTGCTGAAGATGTGGCCCTGGAGTAGGTTTAGGTTTCTTTGTTTAGTTTTGTGTTTTTGTGCAAGGACCCCTCGTGGGTATTGTAAAATAATTCTTGTAAGCCCCTCTTATAAATATAAAAGGATCTCTTTGCTTCATCTTTGATTCCGTATTGTCTTTATTTTGTGAAAAATTTGATAACTTCAATGACCAAGTAAACCTTGGTCGAATTCTGAATATAGCAACCCTTAGGTTTTTTAGTGATCAGCGTGTGATCCTCAAACTTAGAATAGAATACCTCTTAATGTTTTCGTTAGGCTTCGAGCTAAGCTTAAGTTGATTTGGCGTGAGCTCGGGATAATGGGACTCTTGAGTCCGAGTTGAGTGAGAGCAAGGTCTCGAACCCCATATGTTTTCGCCCTTAGGCTCTTTTATATCGGCCCTTAGGCTCTTTTAGGTCGGCCCTTAGGCTCTTTAATTGGGCCAGTTTGGCCTCTAAAACGACTATAATTTTTCTCTCTTTTTGGTTAAAAGACTTTGTGAAAATTTATCTATGCCTTTGCATGTGTTTTTTGTACCCGTTGGGTTTTTCAATGGTTCGACGTATCGGATCCTTATTAGTAATTTATTTATGTAAACATAGTCGGATACCTCTTGAGGTTATCTCGAAGGCTGATGTTATCGAAGCCTTTAAATTATTCGAGGGCTGAATTTATCGAAGCCCTTTATTTTTTTCTTTTGCCGAGGGTAGCCTGATTTAACCATTTTTTTCAAAGTGTTTAAAGGCCTTTAATTTTATGGCGGAAGTCGGACATCTCCGAGCCGCATTATTTCGGCCGTAGCCTTTTTATATGACCGTAGTCTTTAACATGGCTGTAGCCTTTAATATGGCCACCTTCGGGTATGTCTCGTGGACTTGTTTCCAGATAGCCTTTTGAACTTGTTCGAAAGGTTAGTCCCCAAGTATGATGGCCTCGGCCTTTATATCGAGGGGATGCCTCTTTGAAGTCTTATGAGTTCTAGTTTTTGATGACTCGGATGTGTTGTCTGCCGATGGCAGTCCCCGAGTATTTGGGGTGTATTTGCGTTCTGGACTTTAGGCCATTTCTCATAGAATTGTAAATGTTGAGCTCGTATAATAGTAGGCTTCTTTGAGACACAAAATGTTTTGATATAGAAGGAATGCTTCTTTGAATAATTGATATATGCGTACATGTTTTGCCGTCGGGGCTCGACTATTCTATATGGACACGGTTCATCTGACTGTTTGGCCCATTACAAAGTTCTCCTATCGAGGACCTCTTAGGCATGAAGTGTTTTCCTCGAAAATATGACCTCCGAGGGTGATGCCCCCCAGTATTCGAGGTTGATTGAAATGAAGCCTTGGATACTGTTGAGTTCTCCTTAGGTAGCATATAGTTGTTGCCTCATTAAAAACCTCGCCGATAAACTCACTTGTGACAAAATCCGATCTAAGGGAAAAAGAGTGCAACGCATGCTTGAAAACCTAAGGCCTTCATGTAAAAAGGTGCCTTCGATAGCTTCGATCGAACACCTGCAATGGGTTAGTTTCAAATTCAAATGGACGAAAAGAGAAAGTCATACCTTAGCAATAGTATCGCTTGAGTAGTGACACGTTCCAATTGTTTGGCAGTTGTTCGCTTTCCATTGTGCTAAGTTTGTAAGATCCTTTACCGATAACTCCGAGGACTCGGTACGGTCCTTCCCAATTCGGGCCCAGTTTCCCTTCATTCGGGTCTCGAGTATTAAGGGTGACTTTCCTTAGAACTAAGTCCCCGATTCCGAAGTATAGAAGGTTGGTCCTTCTATTATAGTATCTCTCGATCCTTTGCTTCTGCGAGGCCATCCGAACAAGTGCTACTTCTCGTTTTTCCTCTAATAGCTCGAGGCTAGTGTTCATAGCCTCGAGATTTGATTCCTCCAATGCATGTCGAAACCTAGCGCTGGGTTCTCCGACCTCGACAAGGATAAAGGCCTCGGAGCCATATACTAAAGAGAATGGAGTAGCCCCCGTGCTAGACTTCGATCTTGTTCGATATTCCTAGAGAACCTCAAGTAGAACTTCTCTCCATTTTCCCTTTGCATCATCCAACCTTTTCTTCAGGTTTTGAATAATAGTTTTGTTTCTTGACTCGGCCTATCCATTTTTAGTTGGGTGGTATGGTGTTGATAAGATCCTATTTATTTTATGTGCTTCGAGGAACTCCGTCACCTTGCTGCCGATAAATTGTTTTCCATTGTCGCATACAATCTCGGCAGGTAACCCGAACCGGCATATGATGTGGTCCCAGATGAAGTCAATAACTTCTTTTTCTCTGACCTTCTCGAAGGCCTGTGCTTCCACCCATTTAGAAAAATAATTAGTCATTAATAAAATAAATTTAGCTTTACCTGGGGCCGTTGGTAGAGAGCCGACTATGTCCATTCCCCATTTCATGAAAGGCCACGGGGATAGGACCGAGTGGAGTTGTTCTCCGGGCCGATGGATCAACGGTGCAAACCGCTGGCACTTATTACATTTTTTGACAAACTCCTTAGTATCTTTTTCCATGATGTCCCAGTAATACCCTTCTCTAATAATTTTACGAACCAAATACTCGGCGCCGGAGTGATTCCCACAAGTACCTTCGTGGATTTCTCGTAGAACATAATCGGTGTTCCCTGGCCCTAAACACACCGCCAACGGCCCATCAAACGTTCTCTTGTACAGTGTTCCATCTTCATCTAATGCGAACCTAGCAGCCTTGGTTCGTAGGGCCCTCGATTATTTGTGGTCCGATGAGAGTTTTTCATTCTTCAAATAATCGATATATTTATTCCTCCAGTCCCAAGTCAAACTTGTTGAATTTATCTCGGCGTGACCCTCTTCAACCACAGACCTCGACAACTGGACGACAGTCCCCGAGACGATATCATCTTCTTCGACCGAGGATCCCAGATTAGCAATTGCATCGGCCTCGCTATTTTGTTCTCGAGGCATATGATCCAGAGTCCACTCCTTGAAGCGGTGCAAAGTTACCTGTAGCTTATCCAATTATCGTTGCATCCTGTCCTCTCGAACCTCAAAACTCTTGTTTACTTGGTTTACCACCAACAGTGAATCGCACTTGGCTTCGATGACTTCTGCTCCCAAGCTCTTAGCTAACTCGAGACCTGCAATCATGGCCTCATACTCGGCCTCATTATTAGTCAATCTAGAAGTTTTGATAGATTGTCTAATGGTGCCACCCGTAGTTGGCTTTAAGACAATGCCAAGCCCGGACCCTTTCACATTCGAGGCACCCTCCGTGAAAAGGGTCCATACCCCCGATGATGTACCCGATCTAAGGAGTTCTTTCTTCACTTCGGGTACGAGGTTCGGCTTAAAATCGGACACAAAGTCAGCTAGGATTTGCGACTTGATGGTCGTTCGGGGTTGATACTCGATATCGTACCCGCTAAGTTCGACGGCCCAATTGGCCAACCGGCCCAATAGCTCGGGCTTATGCAAAACATTTCGAAGGGGGTAAGTTGTTAATACAGATATGGGATGATATTGAAAATATAGTTTTAGTTTTCTAGATGCGCTTATCAATGCAAGTGCTAATTTTTCTAAGTGAGGGTATCTAGTTTCAGCATCTCCTAAAGTTCGTAAAAAGGAAATTTTGTACCTTGCTCTTCTCGAACTAGTACCCCACTTACCGCTATCTCAGAGACTGCCAAGTATAGGTAAAGTTTTTCATCTACCTTCGGGGTGTGAAGCAAAGGCGGGCTCGACAAGTAACGCTTCAATTCTTCCAAGGCTTGCTGGCATTCCGGGGTCTATGCGAAATCCTTTTTCTTTTTGAGCAAAGAAAAGAACCTATGACTCCGATCTGATGACCTCGAAATGAACTGACCCAAGGCAGCTATTCGTCCTGTTAGCCTTTTCACAACCTTCACACTATCCACGGCCTTGATATCCTCGATGGCCTTGATCTTATCGGGGTTAATTTCGATGTCCCAATTCGACACCATGAAGCCGAGGAACTTTCCCGAGCGGACTTCAAAGGCATACTTTTTCGGGTTAAGCTTCATGTTGTATTTTCTCAAAATTTTGAACGTTTCCTGCAAATGAGTTAAATGTTCCTCTGCGCGCAGGGACTTAATCAACATATCATCAATGCAAACTTCCATTGTTTTACCTATATGTTCTTCGAACATGTTGTTAACTAGGCGTTGGTACGTAGCTCCTGCATTTTTTAGCCCGAAGGGCATTACATTGTAACAATAGGTTCCAAATTTAGTGATAAACGAAGTCTTTTCTTGATCCTCCAGGTTCATCTGAATTTGATTGTACCTGGAGTAGGCGTCGAGAAAAGTTAGGATCTCGTGGCCGACCGTGGGATCGATCAAACGATCGATGTTGGGCAGTGGGAAAGAATCTTTCGGACATGCTTTGTTTAAATCTTTGTATTCTACGCACATTCTAAGTTTATTTCCTTTTTTAGGAACTACCACTACGTTGGCTAACCATTCGGCGTATTTTACCTCCCGAATAGACCCTATTTTAAGGAGTTTGGTTACCTCGTCCTTTATGAATGCATGTTTTACCTCGGACTGAGGCCTCCTTTTTTGCTTTATTGGTTTGAACCTGGGGTCGATGCTAGCCGGTGTGTTGTGATTTCCGGTGGAATCCCTGTCATGTCTAATTGGGACCAAGCAAAGCAATCCATATTATCAATAAGAAATTGAATGAGTTCTTTTCCTGAGCTCGGGGGTTAATCGCGTTCCCAGGTATACCTTACTCTCGGGAATATATTCGATCAGTATGACCTGCTCCAGCTCCTCGATAGTTGATTTGGTTGCATCGGGCTCTTCGGGAACGATGAAGGTTCGAGGAGTAAGGAAATCCTCTTCTTCGTCTTCGGTTACCTGTTGCTCCGATTCCGTCGAGGCTGGGGGTGGTGATTGCTATTTGGCCTCCTGCTTGTCTTTGATGCTCGATTTCTCCGAGGTTGAAGGCTCTGGTATCGGCGTCACTTCATCAACTGCAAACATTTCCATCCTCCGTTGGGAACTTCATCATCTGATGAAGAGTTGAAGGTACCACCCTCATGTTGTGTATCCACGGTCTCCCGAGGAGTGCATTATACCTCATGTCTCCTTCGATGACATGGAATTTTGTATCTTGTATGGTCCCGGCTACGTTGACTGGTAGGATTATCTCCCCTTTTGTTGTTTCGCTTGCCATGTTGAAGCCAATTAGGACCCGGGATGCAGGTACAATTTGATCCTGTAGACCGAGCTGTTCTACGACCCTCGATCTGATTATGTTCGCTGAGCTACCTGGATCCACTAGAACACGTTTAACCTGAATTTATTTAAATGGATAGAAATTACCAGGGCATCATTGTGCGGCTGAGATATGCCTTCTGCTTCCTCGTCATAGAATGATAAGGCGTCTTCTGGCACATAGCTCCGAGTCCATTTTTCTTTGGTGATCGATACCTTGGTGCACTTGAACACAGGTCCATGCGGGACATCGACACCGCCAACGATCATGTGGATTACATGTTGTGGCTCTTCCTGCTCATTTTTTCTTGCATCTCTCTCCCTGAAGTGGTTTTTAGCTCGGTCACCGAGAAATTCTCGAAGGTGGCCCTCGTTGAACAACCGAGCTATCTCCTCCCTTAGCTGCCTGATATCTTCGGTCCTGTGGCCATGTGTGCCATGATACTTACACATTAGGTTCGGATTCCTTTGAGAAGGATCGGTTTGTATGGGCCTGGACCATCTGGTATCTTTGATTCTTCCAATAGCTGAAACAATCCCTGATGCGTCTACACGTAAATTATACTCTGACAATCGAGTTGCCTCCGCGGGGTCGATCTGTTTATCGAACCCGCTCTTACTCATGAGCCCCCGAGAGCTTTGACCTCGATCATTTCTTCGATCATTTTGAGGAGGGTTACGACCCAAACCGTGGTTTCTCTGATTAACATACGGCTGATACCGCCCCTTGTTCGATCTTGATTCCCTATTTGTATCCCTCGGGGGTTTGGTTGCCATTCTATTAGGATGAACTGAGCCCGATGGGGCTCCCATTTGGTCGTCCTCGACCCTGATCTTTGATTAGTAACGGTTATGTACATCCGACCACGTTACAGCCGGGTATTCGATCAAATTCTGCTTTAATTGTCGAGACGTGATCGAACTCCTCTTATTCAAACCCTTCATAAAAGCTTGCACTTCCCAGTCATCCGAGACTGGCGGCAATTCCATTCGCTCCATCTGAAACCTGGACACGAACTCCCTCAACATCTCGTCGTTCCTTTGCTTTATCTTGAATACATCCAATTTCCTCGTTGCCACCTTTATGGCCCCGGCGTGTGCTTTCACAAAAGCGTCTGCTAACATAGCAAACGAATCAATAGAGTTAGGAGGCCAGGTGTGATACCAAATCATGGCTCCTTTCGACAGTGTTTCCCCAAACTTTTTTAACAACACGGACTCGATCTCATCGCCATTCAGGTTATTTCCTCTAATCCCACAAGTGTACGAGGTAATATACTCATTAGGGTCGGTTGTCCGGTTATACTTGGGTATATCGGGCATGCGAATTTTTTTAGGAATGGGCATCGGAGCCGCGCTTTGAGGGAATGGTTTTTGTATGAACTTTTTGGCATCTAAACCTTTCAAGACTGGAGGTGCCCCCGGTATCTGGTCAACACGGGAGTTATAAGTTTCCACCTTTTTGTCGTTGTCTTCAATCTTCTTTTCCCCGAACTCTATCCTCTTGGTGAGCTCCTCGAGCATTCTCATAATAGTGGGGTCAGTCCCCGAGCCATTTTCGTTTGACCTCTCTGGCACCGGTTCAGCACGTCGAGTGTTTTCCGGTTCAGCTATACTCGGAGTTTTGTTCTGACTCTGAAGTTGAGCGATGGCGATTTGCTGAGCTTGCAGCATCTCGAATATCACTTGGAGGATGACTTCCCCATCTCCTATTCCTGGTGTTCCTTTACCTCCAGATCGGGCTTCTCTGCGTACACTCCCTCCGGGGTCTGTGCCTAGATCTGCATTCAAGTCAATGTGCGAACTAATATCAACTGGCTCCACATTTGGCACTTCCCCAAGGTTTATCGGTTGTACACCCAACCCTACATTATTATTTTTCCCGTGAAATCCAAGACCTTCGTTGTCATGAACATGTGCATTTTGCGAGTTTGACATGTTTAATCCTGAGAATCAAAAATCTTGACAAGAAAAAGTGTAAAAATAGCGTGTGCAATGAGAATCAGTAATGAAATAATCACTATTATCTTTAGCCCCACGGTGGGCGCCAAACTGTTTACCTCGAAAATACGAGTAACAATTAAATTTGATTTATGGTTTTAAAGATGTGTGATTTAGTTTAATACCAATTAATATTTAAGAAGTATAAAGTATAGATGAAAGGAATGAATGAATCAAACCAGTGTTATCAAACAGAACTGGCATCGAGCTTAGTGACCTCGAGATGAACTAAGAGCAATAAAGTAAGAACAGTAAAGAGAAAAGACAAGTCTGATAAACAATGAGCCAGAAAAAATAAGATAGTATATTCTTTGCCAATGATTTGATGATGTTTACAAATAATTGGGGTCCCCTTTATATAACAGGGGAACCCTAAATAAGGTACGTTTCCATTTACAGTAAGGAATCTTATTGGGAAAGCTGTCTAACCACCTAGTACGGAATCGTACAATTCTATTCCGGAATTTGCGCCATGATTTTGGGGACGTCGCAGGGATCTCGTTCATTCTGTTAGAAACCCATAACGGCATTATTTCGAGGTCGAGCATACTCGGCTTCGGTATCCATCGTACTTCGATCCTCGGGCGTTGCATCCTATCTTCGAGCTCGAGTCTGATCCATCGGGCTCGAACTCGACCTTGCTTGAGCTCAATCTTAAAACGATCCCTCGGACCTATAGATCGAGGGCATATGATTTTGACCATATACGATGAGCAATTTCGCAAGCAACTTTGAGACGTGCTTGACTGAAAAACGATGAAGTGGAGAGATTATTATTGTGGGAGAAGACGCAGAGGAAGAGATTGAATAGGAAAATCATGTTGCTATTGGAACAGGGGATGGTTTATGTGGACGAGTCGTCGTGGTCGATGCTAAATGAAGCAACGAGATTACAGAAGGATTAAAATTGAAATTGACAGAGGTGGAAGAAGCCGAAGAGAGAAAAGAATATGGAAATTTTGAAAAAACCAAAAATGAAAAACAGCCTATAAATATTTAAAAATGAAAATTAATTAGAAAAAGTTAATAACGGTAATATTACATGATAGTGTAAAAAAAAATGATACATTGACCAATGTACAAAACTTATTCTCTAAATACTATATATATATTGAGAGAGAAAATTCTTACACCATCGACCCACACGTTTCTCCAATAATTACTGAACATGTTTTTAAAATTCATTTCCTTGTTAACCCGTGCAAATTAAAGTCAAACAAAGCATTCAATGAATCAATTTGAAAGGGAATGTCATATTTGACTTCTTGTTTGCTTTTAACAAAGAAAAATCATTAAACTTACTAAATAAAAAGATTTGATGTTTTGTCCATGATTAGGCTAAGCCAATAATACAATTTAAGTATATGGTTTTATATTGTCAGAACACTATGCATGCACTAGTTAAGCTAGCTATACCTGATCACCTGATTGATCTTTACCAATTAATTAAGTGCACATTGTTGTAGGGTAAAATATATTCATATTAAATGCTCGCATAATAAAGCGACACATGGAGACGAAGGCAGATGGAAAGCAAGGTAAATGGCAATCAGGACCGAAGGCAGTAATCTCGTTGTTCCCGAAGGAAATAATGTTCATAAAGACAAAATAAATGCCTGCCACCTGATAGCATTTAATGGAGGCTATGTTATGAGTTATATGTTAGTCGTATGATAGTTGTGTGTTATGTTTTGAAGTCAAGCGCTGTAACGACCCCACCAGTCGTTTTGAGCTTTTGCACTTTGATCGCCAGTTTTCGGGCATGACCTGCCCCGTGTTACGTATTATGACTAATGTAGATCGTTGGTTTTGGTTTTCAGGAAAATTTGGAATGAATTTGAAAGAACAGTTTCAGTTGAAAGGTTTGAATTTGAAAGGTTTGACCAAGAGTTGACTTATTTGTATATGAGCTCGGATCGGAGTTTTTATGATTTGGTTAGCTTCTTTAGGTGATTGGTGACTTAGGAGCGTGATCGGAATTGGTTTAGGAAGTCCGGTGTAGAATTAGGCTTGAATTGGCGAAGTTAGTAATTTGGCGAATTCCGGTTGATAGGTGAGATTTTGATCCGAGGGTCAGAATGGAATTCCGAGAGTTGCTGTAGCTTCGTTATGTCATTTGTGATGTGTGTGCAAAATTTTAAGTCATTCGGACGTCATTTGGTCGGGTTTTTGATCGAAAGAGTAATTCGGAAGTTTTGGAATTCTTAAGCTTGAATCCGAGGGTGATTTGATGTTTCGATGTTGTTTTGAGCGTTCCGAAGGTTGGAACAAGTTTGAATGATGTTATGGGGTGTGTTGGCATGTTTGGTCGGGGTCCCATGAGCCTCGGATAAGTTTTGGAGGAGTTTTTGGAAGATTTTGTCGTTTTGAGCATAAGCATGTAATGATCCAAAGGTTCATTTTTAGTTCTAGAGATCGAAATTTGATTTCGAGACTTCCGGAATTTTGACAATGAATTATAGGAGTGATCTGGAAAGTTTGTTTTAATTTCATCAAGTCGCGATCGGGTTTTTGACGCGAAACATGAGTTAATTGTTTAACGAGCGAAATGGGTATCACACTGAGCAAATGAGCTCCGAATTGAGTTTCGATTGAAGGGCTATGTTCGTATTATTATTTGTGACTCATAGGAACAAGAATCATTGAATTCCGAGTTTGTATGATGGAGTTAGAGCCTTTTTAGTGAAATTAAAGATTGGTGGTGCATCAGATCTGGTGTGCACCTTTTAGCGACCAGATGTGGCACTTTTAGCGACCAGATTTGGCTTCTAGCGACCAGATTCGGGTGTATTAGTGTTGTTCTATTTTTTTTGCTCATTTTGACGTTTTGTTTGTGAAAGAACACGGCTTGGGGCGATTTTTGAGCAAGAAATCATGGGAAATCTTGAGGTAAGTCACTTGTGATCATTTCTACTCCATAACACTGAATTATCATTGAATAATCCGACTAGATTACATGTTTTTGAGGTGTAAATTGGGGATTTGGACCTAGGGATTTGAAAATAAGATTTGAAGATTTGGAGGCCGAATTGATATCGGAATTTAGTAATTTTGGTATGGTTGGACTCGTGGTTGAATGGGTTGTCGGATTTTGTGAGTTTCATCGAATTCCGAAGCGTGGGCCCGGGGGCCGGGTTTGAGCAATTTCGGAATTTTGATGTTAACTTGGATATTTTCGAGTGGGCTTTGCTCCCTTAGCATATTTTAATGATTATGTACTGATTGTGGCTAGATTTGGAGCATCCGGAGGTCGATTCGTACGGGCGAGGCATCGCGGGCTAGAGTTTGGACCGGATCGAGGTGAGTAATGATAGTAAATGATGTCCTGAGAGTTTGAAACCCCGGATTTGCACAATGTAGTGCTGTATTGAGGTGAAACACGCGCTTAATGGCGAGCGCGGGGTTGTTTACTACTGGGGAGTGTGACTTGGTCCGTCCCGATTAATATTTTTACCGCGTATTTTGACTGAAATGTATTTGTTATCAACATGACTTGGGCCTATTGCCATATTTTGGGCTTCATGTCGACTGCTTGACTCCTTCGTGGATTTTTATCACTGTTTTCTCACTATTTTGATATACTACTTGAAATCAGTCCTGTTGATTATACTGTTTTACAAACTCAGCTGCTTTAATTGAACTTTGAGACTTAAATGATATTTCCACTGTTGTTTGGGCTGAGCACTACTATTTTATTGATGCCTGAGGGGCTTATGATGTTTTCTGGACTGAGTGAGGCCGAGGGCCATATGTGAGGAGGCTTTTAGGCCTCGAGTGTGATGTGAGGAGGCTTTCAGGCCTCGAGTGTGATGTGAGGAGGCTTTCAGGCCTCGAGTGTGATGTGAGGAGGCTTTCAGGCCTTATGTGTGATGTGAGAAGGCTTTCAGGCCTTATGTTGATATAGTGCTTGGGCCGTAAGGGGCCCCTCCGGAGTCTGCACACCCAGAGTGAGAGCGGGTACCCATATGATTTGAGAGTGAGCCCGAGGGGCTGATACTATGCTGAGTAACTGAGAGTGAGCCCGAGGGGCTGATACTGTGCTGAGTGATTGATTCTGAGCCCGAGGGGTTGATACTGTTCTGAGCGATTGATACTGGGCCCGAGGGGCAGATTACTACTCACTATTTACTTGTTGTTTTACCTGATTTACCTGTTTTTAAAAGGAGATTTCATTTGATTCTTTACGGTTTTACTGCTTTAAGTAATTTACTGCCTGATATAGAATTGCCTTGTGCATTTATGTGTTTTCATGCTTTCAGCCATTATTTATTGTTATTACTCACTGAGTTGGAGTACTCACTTTACTCCCTGCACCTCGTGTGCAGATGCAGGTATTTGTTCACCCGGTAGCAGGTTTCAGTTGATCGGAGGCTAAGTTTATCGAAGTTTAGCGAGGTGATTGCTAGCGTTCGCAGCACCGCATTTCTTCCTTATGTTTATCAGTTCTCTTTTGTATATTTTAGGCCTTGTATTTGTAATTATACTTTGATAGATGCTCGTGACTTGTGACACCCCGGTTTGGGCTGTGTCGGGATGGTTTTCCTTGTGGTTATCGCTGTTTCCGTAATTATGGCTATCTTAAACATGTTTTAGTTCTGTTTATGTTAATTAATTATTTAAAGGAGGTGTTTCGTTTGTTCTGGCTGGCCTTGTCTTCACGAGAGGCGCCATCATGACCGGGTTCGGGAATTGGGTCGTGACAAGTTAGTATCAGAGCCTAGGTTACTAGGTATCACGAGTCATGAGCAGGTTTAGTAGAGTCTCGCGGAGCGGTATGGAGACGTCTGTATTTCTCCTCGAGAGGCTGCAGAACCTTTAGGAAAACTTCACATTCTTGAATTCTTATCGTGCGTCCTTGATTCAGCTTGAAAAGTAACTCTTGAAATTCTTTCCACGTGTTCGTATGCGCGCATGAGCGCTCAGTATCAGATGTGCCTTGATGGCTTGTGATTCCTCGATCGAGGGGCGAGATGTGATCTCTGTGAGTTGATGTTGGGCCAGTCTGGAGGACTTGAGGCCGGATCTTTGCCTATGGCTTGAGCACCGAGGTGTTGATTGTGTGAGTAATTGTTTTGAACTTATATGTTCGGTATTGTCCCTATTAGTGGAAGTGACGGCTGGATAGCCATGTAATGAGTATGTTAGTACTGCGAGATGTATCTATGTAACTTGGAAGGGACGAGGAAGGTCTGCTGGATGATAGAAGAACTATTAGGTGTTTGAATTCCATCGTGATTCGAGGTATATCCCCGAGTTATCGACGTGTGAAGGATCTTTTCGTGTTTTCCGGTTGTGGGTGAAATAAATTTCATATTGCGGTATGAGTTCAGACTCAGGAAGACTATGTAACGGTGTAATGTGTATGACGGTGGAAGGTAAACAGAAATGTTATATTGAGATAAAGCAGATGGGTTATCTCCTGCAAAGCGTTCTGAAGTGGTGTGATCCTTATGTGTATGTTAGAAGATCTCATGTGTAATTGAAGGGTACGTGTTGAAATTTGAAATTTCGGGTCGCTTAAGAGAGTGGGTTTATCTGTTGCGGGGATGAATGCGAGATTTGCAGAAGATTTACAGTACTGGATAATCTGTGTTTTCACAAACTTATGAATGATTTGAGTATAATCTCACTATGGTGTTGTGGCATCAATAAAGTAAAAGTGTTATGAGTTATTGAGTGTATCTTGATCTATGGCTTCGAGCCAAGTGGGGGAGTCTGTTGTGAGCAGTTGATTGCACTGTTAGGTGCTATGTTGGTTCCAGTTTGGGGCGTGCGAGTGAATTAGCTATGGCTAGAGTAAAGGAAGAGTTTGACAATGGATATATTATGCTTCACAGAGTATGAGAATCACAGAATGTCTAGAGTGTTGTTGGTAAAGGATGCTCGGCGCATAAAGCAGGAAGTTGCTTGGTTGTATTGGGATGAGGATTTTATTTTGCGGTATCGGAGTGCCAATGAGGCACGGGTGGTTTTGTTCGTTAGGTCAGTAAGTTGCAGTTTGAATAAGAGTGAATGACTTGCGAGGATGGCTCTAATATGTTAAAGATCCTACAGGGAACAATCGGGTATTTTAAAGTTGCATATGTGGTTAGAAGCTGTTGTTTTCATTGGAAGGGGGCAAGACTTGTAGTATTTCGATGTGAATTATGGGTTCCTATGTATCAGTACCATGAAAGTAAAGGTAACGGATTCGGATTCGCAGGAAGTTCTTTAGATTAAAGTATTCGGGAACGTGATGTTTTGGGAATATTTAAGAGAGTATTCAGCAGCTTATGGGTCTTAGACAGCGTGGACTTATGCCTGGATCTCGTGAGGTAAATCTGGGTTGAGAGATTGTGGCACTACAGCAAGAGGAAGCATCAAGTTGGAAATGAATCAGAAGGAAATTTTGATAGATGGAGTAGCTCAATAGTAGATCGAATCGGTATGGTAGGGATATGATCAATTCTTTATATGTGTTCGAGGTAATGGGTTCCTACAGGTATTTTGCAGCAATGCTCATGGGTTTTGATGGCTTGCTTAGCTTGGTATAGTTAGAAGGATTCAGTCCTGGCAGTTTAATTTGTGCAAACGGAATTGGGGGAGTTCTTGTTGATTCCTACCGTGGTTGGAGAGGTGCATTTTCTTAGAATATGAGAGGCATGGGATGTGTAATGATTTTTCATCTAGATGGGATCAATGGAAGCTCTTGACTAGTTGAGTGCATAGATGTCTGTGGCTCGGAAGAGAGATAAAAGTTTTCGTGTTATCCTGGGATGGTATGGTATATGTGGTACGTTGTGGAGGATCGAGATTTGCGTGTATGAGGTTTCAGTTCAGTTCTGGAAGGAAGTTCATAAACTCTTAGGCAATGGGTAGCCTCAGATAATCAGGGAAATGGTACTGCTAATTGGAAGTGATTTGACGAGAGTATATGTCTTAGAAAAAGGGTAATGTGATTAAACTGATGATACTTCGGTAGTATTGCGGCACTTTCTTGATGGATCGACTGTTGATATTCGAGTTTGCTTGATGGCATAGAAGAATTTTTAGAATATCATTCGTGGAATGACTGGGTACCTGAGGTGTGATATGTATTCGGACGGCGGAATTTGGGATCAGGTATGGTGATTTGTGTGCTACATGGAATTGGAGATCGGAAATTCTCATATCCAGGCTATGTTGTGATCGTAGATCGTGTACATCGGCACTGTTTAGCAACTACCGGGATTTGGAGGCCCGAGTGGATCTTTCTTTGCTTGGTATGTTAGATTTTGGATATGATATTGGGGTGTAGACTGGTTGTTTCTGTATTGTGTTATTCTGGACTATTGCGATAAGATGGCGCGGTTGGCTATGCTGGAAAATGCCACGAATTGAGTGGCGATGTTCGATAGATTATGTCCTATTGGGGAGAGTCTTATATTTCAAAGACCTAGCGGACGGCTGGGAAGGATTGCCTTTCTTATTTGGGGTCTTGTGACGAGTGTCAGTGCTGAGGCTCCTCATATTGATTCAGTCCCGGTGGTGAAGGACTTCTCGAAGGTGTTTCTTGTGGCTGGGCATGTCGCCGGGCAAGGTTGTGGATTTCGGTGTTGAGTTGGTGCCTTGTATCGTATCGTATAGCACCGGCAGAGTTATAGAGGTGGAAGGAGCATATTCAGGTTTCCTTGATAAGGAGTTCGTTGGCAGGTTAATGTGGGTGAGTGTTCTATCTTGAGTTGGTTTGGTTGGCTCCGAATGGCATTGTTGAGGGAGGTATTGATTCGACCGTTGTTGAGCTTATCAGTGATCTGGGGAGATCTATAAGTTACCTTTCTGTGTTGCGGGGTGCTATGATTTGTTGGTTATAGGCACATATGGTGCGGTTCAATTGGGGTCTCTTAGTGGGATTCGAGCGGGAAGAGTAAGTGAGCGATGCTTAGTGAACGGCGTATCGGTTGTGACTTATCGGGTTGCGTGGCATATGTTATTTGTTTCACCGTGGGTGTAATGATTTGCTTGGGTTCCAGACATCAAATTGTGCGTGGCCGTCGATTTTGAGCATAGTGACTTGAGGTGTTCCAGGTGTAACAGTGTTTGGATAGGATCGCGCATTGTAGCGAGGCTACGTGGAGATATTACCTTTCGGGGTAGATTCATGTGTTCTATTTCTATGATGTGAGACGGGGTCTCAGCTTTGTGTTGTGATGGTACTGATGAGCTTGAGGTACAGCTCTTTCGTTTGGGTCATTTTCATGATTTGAGTATGTTCAGACCGTTTCTTATTGGTGCGCGAATTATGCAAGTTGTGGCTTAGGCCTGTATTGATGTGTCATGTCACCAGAGTGGTGTGTTGGATTTGAGGTGATCGTTGGGGTCATTAATGAATACGAACGGATTTGATTTCAGCTTGTTGGAAGGATAATATCGAGGTTCGGCTCGAAAATTTGCTGTAGTATTAGTCAAAAAGGAAGTGGCTTCATGAATGGTTGACCTGAGAAATGGTTACGGTTTATTGCGTATTTCATTTATCGTCGGCAGTATATAGAAGTATTGGAATAAGACCTTAGTTGATAAGAGGTTTTCTACCGGTATTCGGGTGTTGTGTGCAGCTGCTGTGAATAGAAGTTATCGTGAGTGTTTGAGTTATGTGGTATATCATATGATTGCACCTGAGGTTGCAGGTATGGGTTATACAGCTGGTTCGGGCTTATTCTGTATAGATGTGAGGTTCTGGTCTTGGGTATGATTTCGGAAAGTGAGATGTGGTTCTATGATTTATAGGCTAGACTGGATTGTGTGATTTTAGTTAAAATGTGTTACCGGACCTATATGAGATAGGGTGACGTAGGATCACCCCCGGGTATATGCATGGTAAGGTTATTCAGCTATTGGTTGGCTTCTAGGACAACTCTGGGTACGTTCGAGGACGAACGTGTGTTTAAGTGAGGGAGGATGTAACGACCCCACCGGTCGTTTTGAGCTTTTGCACTTTGATCGCCAGTTTTCGAGCATGACCTGCCCCGTGTTATGTATTATGACTAATGTAGATCGTTGGTTTTGGTTTTCAAGAAAATTTGGAATGAATTTGAAAGAACAGTTTCAGTTGAAAGGTTTGACCAAGAGTTGACTTATTTGTATATGAGCTCGGATCAGAGTTTTTATGATTTGGTTAGCTTCGTTAGGTGATTTGTGACTTAGGAGCGTGATCGGAATTGGTTTTGGAAGTCCGGTATAGAATTAGGCTTTAATTGGCGAAGTTAGTAATTTGGCGAATTCCGGTTGATAGGTGAGATTTTGATCCGAGGATCGGAATGGAACTCCGAGAGTTGCTGTAGCTTCGTTATGTCATTTGTGATGTGTGTGCAAAATTTCAGGTCATTCAGACATCGTTTGGTCGGGTTTTTTATCGAAAGAGTAATTCGGAAGTTTTGTAATTCTTAGGCTTGAATCCGAGGGTGATTCGATGTTTTGATGTTGTTTTGAGCGTTCCGAAGGTTGGAACAAGTTTGAATGATGTTATGGGGTGTGTTGGCATGTTTGGTCGGGGTCCCATGAGCCTCGGATAAGTTTTGGAGGTGTTTTTGAAAGATTTTTCCGTTTTGAGCATAAGCATGTAATGATCGAAAGGTCCATTTTTAGTTCTAGAGATCGAAATTTGATTTCGAGACTTTCGGAATTTTGGCAATGAATTATAGTAGTGATCTGGAAAGTTTGGTTTAATTTCATCAAGTCGCGATTGGGTTTTTGACGCGAAACATGAGTTAATTGTTTAACGAGCGAAATGGGTATCACACTGAGCAAATGAGCTCTGAATTGAGTTTCGATTGAAGGGCTATTTTTTGTATTATTATTTGTGACTCACAGGAACAAGAATCATCGAATTCCGAGTTTGTATGATGGAGTTAGAGCCTTTTTAGTGAAATTAAAGATTACTGGTGCATCAGATCTGGTGTGCACCTTTTAGCGACCAGATGTGGCATTTTTAGCGACCAGATTTGGCTTTTAGCGACCAGATTAGGGTGTATTAGTGCTGTTCTGTTTTTTTTTTGCTCATTTTGACGTTTTTTTGGTGAAAGAACACGGCTTGGGGCGATTTTTGAGCAAGAAATCATGGGAAATCTTGAGGTAAGTCACTTGTGATTATTTCTACTCCATAATACTGAATTATCATCGAATAATCCGACTAGATTACATGTTTTTGAGGTGTAAATTGGGATTTGGACCTAGGGATTTGAAAATAAGATTTGAAGATTTGGAGGCCGAATTGTTATCGGAATTTAGTTAATTTTGGTATGGTTGGACTCGTGGTTGAATGGGTCGTCGGATTTTGTGAGTTTCGTCGAATTCCGAAGCGTGGGCCCGGGGGCCGGGTTTGAGCAATTTCGGGATTTTGATGTTAACTTGGATATTTTCGAGTGGGCTTTGCTCCCTTAGCATATTTTAATGATTATGTACTGATTGTGGGAGCATCCGGAGGTCGATTCGTGCGGGCGAGGCATCACGGGCTAGAGTTTGGATCGAATCGAGGTGTGTAATGATAGTAAATGATGTCCTGAGGGTTTGAAACCCCGGATTTGCCCAACATAGTGCTGTATTGAGGTGAAACACGCACTTAATGGCGAGCGTGGGGTTGTTTACTACTGGGGATTGTGACTTGGTCCGTCCCGATTAATATTTTTACCGCGTATTTGACTGAAATGTATCTGTTATCAACATGACTTGGGTCTATTGCCATATTTTGGGCTTCATGCCGACTGCTTGAATCCTTCGTGGATTTTTATCACTGTTTTCTCACTATTTTGATATACTACTTGAACTCAGTCCTGTTGATTATACTGTTTTACAAACTCAGCTGCTTTAATTGAACTTTGAGACTTAAATGATATTTCCACTGTTGTTTGGGCTTAGCACTACTATTTTATTGATGCTTGAGGGGCTTATGATGTTTTCTGGACTGAATGAGGCCGAGGGCCATATGTGAGGAGGCTTTCAGGCCTCGAGTGTGATGTGAGGGGGCTTTCAGGCCTTATGTGTGATGTGAGAAGGCTTTCAGGCCTTATGTTGATATAGCGCTTGGGCCGTAAGGGGCCCCTCCGGAATCTGCACACCCACAGTGAGCGCGGGTACCCATATGATCTGAGAGTGAGCCCGAGGGGCTGATACTATGCTGAGTAACTGAGAGTGAGCCCGAGGGGCTGATACTGTGCTGAGTGATTGATTCTGAGCCCGAGGGGCTGATACTGTTCTGAGCGATTGATACTGGGCCCGAGGGGCAGATTACTACTCACTATTTACTTGTTGTTTTACCTGATTTACCTATTTTTAAAAGGAGATTTCATTTGATTCTTTACAGTTTTACTGCTTTAAGTAATTTACTGCCTGATATAGAATTGCCTTGTGCATTTATGTATTTTCATGCTTTCAGCCATTATTTATTGTTATTACTCACTGAGTTGGAGTACTCACTTTACTCACTGCACCTCGTGTGCAGATGCAGGTATTTGTTCACCCGGTAGCGGGTTTGAGTTGATCGGAGGCTAAGTTTATCGGAGTTTAGCGAGGTGACTGCTAGCGTTCGCAGCACCGCATTTCTTCCTTATGTTTATTAGTTCTCTTTTGTATATTTTAGGCCTTGTAGTTGTAATTATACTCTGATAGATGCTCGTGACTTGTGACACCCCGGTTTGGGCTACGTCGGGATGGTTTTCCTTGTTATTATCGTTGTTTCCATAATTATGGCTATCTTAAACATGTTTTAGTTCTGTTTATGTTAATTAATTGTTTAAAGGAGGTGTTTCGTTTGTTCTGGCTGGCCTTGTCTTCACGAGAGGCGCCATCACGACCGGGTTCGGGAATTGGATCGTGACAAGCGAGTTGTGGAACAAAAGTCGAAGAAAGTCATCACAAGTTACGTTCATAGATTTTACTGAAATTTGGGTCAAATGTAACTGCGATTTTTTCCAGTATACTTAGGGTTACGAGGTTTTTCACCCATCAAATTGAAGATCTATGAGTCTATTTTCAAATGCATTGAGCCGTTTATATATACGACATCGGAGTAGAGAGAGATATATGCATTTTAGCGAGACTACGCAGACTGTTAGGTGACAAGTAGGTGTGTCACCTACTTGCTTAAATGAGAGTCGAAAAATGGGCCAGTTCAGGTCGTCCAAAGAGATCTTTTAAAAGACTATTTCGTTCATACAATACACTGATGAGAGAGCACAATAACCAGACCTAAACCCATGCAAACATCCTCCCAAAAATTGAACACAAACCCTAATAGAATTTCTCTCATTTTCAAGTTCTAGTTGGAAGAAAAACCTTGAGTCTGAAGAACCAAGATAGGAGCTGAGTTATTCAACAAATAAGGTAAGTTTACTGCTCTCTTTCATCTATTTTTCTGCTGATATGTGTGAAAAGTCGTTCTATAATTGTAAGAACTCATGGGACGGTGATCGGAAATCATGAGTTCGAGATATTCACTTGTAGCGGACTGTTTTGTGGACTATTTTGTGTTGCTATTGGATTGTGTGTTTTACTATTATTTTATGGAGTTTTGGAAGAGGAATGGTGTGGAGAAATACCACATAAATGCAGAGTGGTGGGCTGATCGTTCATCGTAATATTTTCGGATCGTTTGACACTACTACGGTGGTCGTTTTGTGTATGAAGAGATTGGAGTGTGTTGGGCTGTTTTGTAGTATTTTATGGTGTATATAAGGTTGGAAAATAATGTATTATATGTTGTTATTTTGTGTTCTTGTGTTGTTGGTGTTATTTTGAATTTGGAGGAAGTAAGGATTATAGGGGAGATGCTGCCCGCTTTAATACAAAATAAGCTTGTCGTTCGTTGTGCGATAGTTGTATCTTTCGTAACTTAATGATAATATTATTATCATTGCAATTGGCCAAAAAAAGTTACAATTCATCATTTCCAACAACTCTTCAATCTTAATCACAACTTCAATGACCAGGGCACTCTCAACCATATACCCAAATGCATTACAAAGGAGGACAACATCATTCTTACTGCTATTCCAGATTATGAGGAAATAATGAGGCTTTTTTTAGCATGAGAACTTCCATTTCTGCAGGCCCAGATGGCTTTAATGGTACTTTTCTATCAAAAATGTTGGGATACATCAAAGAGGATAATAAAGATTTTGTCCAGAACTTTTTCAATAGGAAGAACATGACCAAATTCTATTCTCATACTTGCTTGGTGCTCATACCCAAAGTGGAATCACCAACCAATTTCTCAGAGCTTAGGCCTATCACTTTGAGCAATTTTTCCAGTAAGATCATTTCAAAAATTATGTGTCACGACCCGGATTTTCCACCCTCGGGAGTCGTGATGGAGCCTACTAATGTGAGCTAGGCAAGCCAAACCTTTAATCTAAATACTTCATTAACCAATTATTTCTCTTTTAACAATTATAAGGCGATAACGTGATAACAGCGAAAATTCAAATTTAAGCGGAAGACAACAATAACATATATGAAAAACTGTATCTATTACAAATACTTAAGCCTTAACCACCCAAGACCTGGTGTCACAGTGTCACAGACGGTCTAAGATTGCTACATACAAGGTCTGAAGAAATAACAGTACACTGTTTCTGAATAAAAGGAAAACGAAACAGGAAATAAGGATGGAGGAGACGCCAGGGCCTGCGGACGCCTGCAGGTCTACCTTGGATCTCCACGTGAACTGAAAATAGCCTCCAACCTACGGTCCGAAGTCAACAGCACTGGGATCTGCACAAAAGAGTGCAGAGTGTAGTATTAGCGCAACCGACCCCATGTGCTGGTAAGTGCCTAGCCTAACCTCGGCGAAGTAGTGACGAGGCTAGGACCAGACTACCAAATAAACCTGTGCAGTTCAAATATATATACAGCGGGAAAAGAAATACAGAGATAACCAGTCAATGTGGGAGGGGAGCATGTTGTGGGGGAGATAACAATTCCAAATAGAAAGACACCAAGTGACGAAGGAAATAACATAACTCGGATATCAATAAAGAATCGGAAATCAATAAATGCACGGCATCACCCTTCGTGCTTTTACTCTCGTCCTCACCAAGCAATTATATAATAAAATGTGCACGGCATCACCCTTCGTGCTTTTACTCTCTTTCCTTACCATATAATCAATAGAATCGGCACGGAATGGTACATCGTGCGGCACGACATTACCCTTCGTGCTTTATACTCTTTCCTCACAATCATACACGGCATCACCCTTTGTGCTTTACACTCTTTCCTCACAAACAAACAATACACGGCATCACCCTTCGTGCTTTAACACTCTTCCTCACCCAAACAACGATCACAAACAATAGGGTAAGGGAATAAACAAGATTATTATAGGAATCCTGGCAAGGGAACAACAATTAAATAATTAAATTCCGGCAAGGGAATAACATCAATAATATCAACATCCCGGCAAGGGAGATATTCAAATAAGCATCAATATCCCGGCAAGGGAACAATTTAATGACTCTTTCTCTTTTCTACTTTTACTTCACAACTCACTTACCACTTGAGCCAATGCTCCAAAGGGTTCAATCAACTCATATACTTTCACCATTCGTAATATAGCTTGATCCAATGCTCCTCGATGTTCAAAGGTCACAATTACATTCACAAACTTTTCACAACAAATAGAAATCACCTCTAAGGCATAGATACTACAACGAAGTCATGAAAATCACAATATAAGACTCACGGGCATGCTTGATACCAACATATAGAGACTCGTCACCATGCCTATACGTCGTACGCAACAATAATCACGTAGCAAATAGGACTCGACTCCTAATCCCTCAAGCTAAGGTTAGACCAAACACTTACCTCGAACTTCCACGGCCAACTCAAGCCTCAAACACCGCTTTCCCTTTTGAATTTAGCTCCAAATCAATTGTATCTAGACATAATCGACTTAATAACGTCAATAAACGCTAAACAATCTAATTCCAATGTTTAATTATAGCTTTCTAATCATTCTTCCCAAAAATCCAAAAATTGACCCCGGGCCCGCTTGGTCAAAACACGAGGTTCGGACCAAAACCCGATTATCCATTCACCCACGAGCCCGAATATATAATTTATTTTGAAATCCGACCCCAAGACGAGGTCAAATTCCCAAATAATTAAAAAAAACCCTAACTCTACCCAAATCCCCTTTAATCCCATGTTTTTAGGCCTATAATTTAATAGATGTTGATGAAAATGGAAGAAAACAAGTTAACCATTATTTACCTAAGAGATTATGGTGAAGAAGCTCTTCAAAAATTGCCCCAAGAGGTGTGGAGAAGAAGAAGTTATGAAATTTTATGAAAATCCCGTATAGCCACTGTTCTGGACTTCTAAAAATAACTGGGCGGATTTTGGTCTATGCGATCGCGGACAAAGGATTGCGATCGCATAAGGTAAAGGTGGCTGAGCACTGCGATCGCGGACAATACCATGCGATCGCATATAAGAAAATGAATGTTGGGGCTAACACATTGCGATCGCGGAGGAAGGATGCGATCGCACAGAAGAAATTTTGACCTCCCGGAATTTACTCACGTGATCGCGGATTGACCTATGCGATCGCATAGCACAAAACAGGACCCCTGAAGTTTACTCTATGCGATCGCGAGACTTCCTATGCGATCGAATAGTATAAAAACACTGAACACCAGAAACAGCAGAAAACCAAATTTTTTTCCAAGTCTAAAGCACTCCGACATCTATCCAAGACTCACCCGAGCCCTCGGGGCTCCAAACTAAATATACACACAACCTCAAAACATCGTACGGACTTATTCGTGCGATCAAATCGCCAAAATAACATCATGAACATCGAATTAAACCTCAAAATCAAAGAATTATTCCAAACTTCTTAAAACATCAATTTTAGCAATTTAGGTCCGAATCACGTCAAATGACATCCGTTTTTCACCAAATTTCACAGAAACGTCTAAAATTATATATAAGACCTGTACCGGGCGCCGGAACCAAAATACGGTCCCGATACCATCATGTTCAAATCAAATTTCATTTCAAATTCATTTAAACAATTTCAGAAAATAATTTTCTTTAAAAATTCATTTCTCGGGCTTGGGACCTCGGAATCCGATTCCGGGCATACGCCCAAGTTCCATATTTTCCTACGGACCCTCTGGGACTGTTAAATCACGGGGTCCGGGTCCGGGTCCGTTTATCCAAAACGTTGACCGAAGTCCAATTTATTCATTTTACAGTCAAAACTTATCATTTTTCACAGATTTTCACATTTAGGCTTTCTGGCTACGCTCCCGGACTGCGCATGCAAATCGAGGTGATACTAAATAAGGTTTTCAAGGCCTCAGAAACATAGAATTCATTTTAAAAACAAGTGATGACCTTTTAGGTCATCACATTATGGCTAGAAGACTGAATCCCATGTTGGAAAAAATTATCTCTCAAAATTAAAGTGGCTTTGTTAAAAGGAAAATGATCACTGAATATGTTCTGCTGGCTTAGGAAATTGTTCACAACATCAGGCAGGTTAACAAAGGGGGTAATGTCATTATCAAATTGGACATGGCTAAGGCATACGACAGAATGTCTTGGAATTTCCTTTTGCGCTACCATGAGGAAATTTGGTTTTAATGAAGATTGTATTGATATTATCTATAGGCTAGTGGCTGATGTTTGGTATTTTATCATCATTAATGGCAACAGGGAAGGTTTCTTCACTTCCACTCAAGGCCTTAAAAGGAGATCTCTTATCTCCTTCGCTTTTTATCATTGGAGCAGAAGTGCTTTTCAGATCTCTTAATGGCTTTATCTCCGTGGATGGCTTTACTCCATTTAGTATGAACCACAATGGACATGTTATCAATCATATGGCTATGAAGATGACATTGTGATTTTCAGTGGTGGAAACAATAGGCCTATCAAATTGATTTAAAAACTACTAGAAGGTATGAAAAAGCTTCCGGGCAGAAAGTGAATAAATATAAGAGTTTTTTCATCACTGCTACAAACACTTCTGCTAATCGGATCAACAAAATCAGGCAGGCCTCTAGCTTCATGGATAAAGAATTTCCTTTTAACTATCTCGAATGTCCTATCTATCGGGGAAGGAGAAGAATCAGCTTATTTGACAGCCTGTTATCCAAAATTTTCAAAAGGCTCAGTGGTGGCAAGGTAAAATGCTATCTTATGGGGGCAAAATGATTTTAATCAAACATGTCCTCCAATCACTCCCATTTACACCAAGTCGGCTCTGAACTCTCCTAAAGGCATTATCAATCTCATTTAAAAGTATTTTTCTAATTTTTTTGGGCTCTTCTGAGGGTAACAAGATTTACTATTGGAATTCTTGAAAAACAATTGCTACCATAAAGAGGAAGGTGGCATAGGAATTAGAAGTATGCAAGACATTACTGAATCTCTCAATATCAAAAGATGGTAGATGCTTAGAACAAACTCTTCACTCTAGACAACCTTACTTAAATTCAAATATTGCAAAAGGTCTCATCTAGTGTCTAAAATTCCTAACTCCTCAGATTCGCATAGTTGGAAGACCATGATGAAGAGTAAGAACAAGGTTGAATCTAATATCATCTAGAAATTATAATTTGGTAACTCTAGCTTCTGGTGGGACAACTGGACTGGTGAAGGTTCTTTAGCTAGAATCATTCAAGGCCTTGAAAAGTTTGCTAAAACTTCTGTTAAGGAATTCATTATTAATAGTGAATGGGACATCAACAAGATGTCCACAGTGGTTCCTGAATATCTTATTGCTAAGATCACTAGTATGGACATCGGAGACCAGAATCTAAATGATTACCCTGTATGGAAAGTTTCAGAGGATGGTCCCTTTACTAACAAAAGTGCATGGCATTATACTAGAATGCATAGGCAGAACAATTATTTTTTTCGTTAAGGTTTGGCACAATTCTATCCCTTTCAAATTTTCCTTTTTAAGTTGGAAAATTTCAAAAACAGGTTACCCTTTGATGACATCATAGGGAAATTTGGTATTAACATTGTTTCAAGATATTTTTGTTGTAATAATTCACAGATAGAATCAATGCAACATGTTTTCACTGGAAGAGAAGCTGCAAAATTCATATGGAATGCAACTGGGCAACCATTAGGGTTGAAACATCAACAAGAACTAGTCATTGGTACTTTTAAAAGATGGTGGGAGATGAAGACCAATAATACAATTCATAAATTGGTCCTGCAAGTGGCACATGTGATCGTCTGTAGGGAAACATGGAAACAATGTACTTCATGCAGATATGAAAACAAAAATAAATTTCAACACAATACAAGAGATACTAATGCATCTGGACCCTTAAGATGGTGCTGTCAAGTAAGCTTCCAGAGATGGATAGAGGATTACAGTGGCTTGCTCTTTGTGAAAAGATCAAAAGATTGCAACCAATTCGAATATGGAAGCAAGTTATTTAGGAATTTCCTCCATATTCATTGTCAAAGTAAATACTGATGGAAGTTACATTAAAGAGAGTCGCAGAGCAGGAATTGGAGGTATAGTGAGGGACAACAGAGGCGATTTGATCATGGCCTTCTCTGTTCCAGTAACTAGTACAAGCAACAACAAGATTGAAGCATTAGCAGTTGAGTTTAGAGTAAAACAGTGTAGCCAGTGTGGATACACTAATTTTATTCTTGAACTTGACTCCTTGCTTATTGCTAATATGATGATCAACAAAGCTACTAAGAACCTGAAGATCAAGCAGATTTTGAATAGGATTCTAAGCACTATCGGAGAGGAAAATGTTAGAGTAAACCATTGGTTCAAGAAGGCAACTTGGTTGCTAATATCTTAGCCAAAATTTCTTCTTCCTCTAGTAATAGACTATTATGTTATTGCTTTCAACAGCTACCTACAGTAGCCAAAAGTGCCTATCTTTTAGATAAGTGACAATTGCTGAGTTTTCGATCAAAATTTGACAAAGCCAATTTCTTTGTAAGCTAATTTGTATATATGGTTTCATCGCCAGAAGGAAGACATGCGCTTTTTTGTCTAGGTTTCATTCCTTCTAACTGGCTTTGGGTGACTATATCACCTAGTTGTATTCATCTCTTGAGGTAAGGGTTGGTCCCCCTCACCGTACTTCTTTTGTGAATATGACAACATCCAGACATGAATCTGGATAATTGCATATAAAAAAAAAAGATTGTTAACTAGTTTCATGCGCTGATCATGTATAAATATGTACAGAACAATCCAGTCACTTATTTAGAAGAAAATTGCAAGAAGGTTCTTATAGTAAGTATGTAGTAACCTAAATAGACAAATCAGAGATATGACAGGTTATATCAATGATAGTTTTTAACAATCCCTTACTATTAATTTATACTCCATAATTTACTCCATCAATTCTAGTTTATGTGACTGTCACACCTCTTTTTTACTCGCAGATGGATATAATCGAAATGGGATTATTTGTTTAATTTCAAAGTCGCCACTTGGAATAATTTATGGTGTCCGAAGTCACCGATTTATTTTAAATCCCAAATTGAGGAAAATTTGACTTCGTTTAAAGTCTGCGAAACCAGAAAGACTAGGTAAGGAATTCTGTTAATCAGGGAGAAGGTGTTAGGCATTCACGGGTTCCGTGGTTTTAGCATGGTCGCTTAGCAATTTATACTTGGACTATTTTATCTAATTACTCATTTTAGGACCTATGTTTATTTTTTACCTTTTACTGTTGTTAATCACTTGATAATCCGTATTTAAAGAATTAACTGAAGACGAGTTACGCGTATGTATACCCAATTTCTAACACTTAGTTTATTTAAGAAAAAGGTTTGATCAAAGTTGCGCGAACACATACTTTGAATTTATTTGAAAGAAACGTAATCATGATAGCAATTCAAAAACCGCGCCTAAAGCATTTCTATGAGTATATGATTAAGGCATTTTATTTTACTAAATGTTTGACCATGGTCATGTGAACGTATACCTTGGTGTATCTTGGGCATCACAATTATGTCACGCATGCGTGTACATAATTGTAATAATTAATCCAATTTAAAGTGTACCTAAAATTGTGATTATGTCTCTAAACTAAGTACCCTATGTCATGTAACTAGGTGTAAAGGTTCAATACTATGTGAGACATTTACTTAATTAAGGGGGCAGTTTATGTATTAACTACCAAACAGTCCCAGATTTAAAGTTTTGGGGCGTGAAAAGGACTGAGTCCAAATGAACTCTAGCCCAAGACATATATTGTCTATTACTCAAACAGCTAATGAATTTAAATCCAAAGGGACTTGGGCCAGACTGAGTCTAGATAAATCTGGCCCAAAACAATGTTATTAAGCATTTAATCAATTAAAAACACTTAAATCAGGAAGATTTGGGCCTACTAATGAGTCCCAATGACCCTGGCCCAATATTCATTTGTGGAGCAATAAATGAATTTAAAAAGAAAAGAATTGGGCCTGATGATAATGAGTCCAAGTGAACTCTAGCCCAATGCATATTTGTATGAAGGGGTTTGAGATAAAATTTGTAATGACATTTATAAAGTTTCACCTATATTTTGTTTATCTTTTAAAACAGAAGTAAAAAAAAAAGAAGATTTTTTTGAATAAATCAAAAATTTTGTCAAATTTTAGATAATTTTCCTACTGATTTGCCTAAGTCTCTTATGTCAAAAGGCTGGTTTTAACACTCATTTGTATTTGAAATTCTTGAAGTGTAAAGGCCATTGATCAATTCATTTTTTTTAGTATAAAATCAGAATACAATTCCATGAACCAAATTGGTTTGGGCCTGAAAATGTATTATGGTTACTATTTAGCTTACTTGTAAAATCTGGATTTTTATGACTTTAAACTAACAACAATCAGAATTATTTAATTATTTAAAAACAGTATGGTAAAGTTGCCAATCTATTAAACTGATTTATCACACAAGGAAATGCAGTAAAATTTAAATTGTTACATTGTTTTGCTAACTGAACAATGATAACCAAACTGCCTATTACTATTCTAACAGAATTTTCTAGGAAATGATTTATGATACTGCTGCATACGAACATGTAGATTTTATAAATGTATGAAGCTTTAAACAGATTTTGTAATTTTCAGAACACTTTAACAGTAAAGTTAATATAGCTGAAAGTGGCCTAAAACAGTGTAAATAACTAAACTTACATGAATTTACACATAACTCTCAACCAAACAACTTCAAACAACATGATTCATGTAGCATTCAAATAAAATACAGATTTATGATAAACAGCAAATCATATTCATGATACAGCAAAATTAACTTTACATTGTTAAGAAAAATACCTTGACAGCAGCAAGAAAAACAAACAGAAAAGAAAATAGGTCTCTGAAAACTTGAGTAAGAGCAGCAGCAAGAAAACCCAAACAGGAAAACCAAAACAGCTTCAGATTAAAACCCAAAAATCCCAGAAAAATAGTATGAAAACCAGTAGGAGTTCATTGCTAAAAGAGACCCCAAAAGCAGTGCCAAATCAGTATGATTCCAGGAAATTTTTCTGTATTTTTCAATGTGTGTAGCTATTTCAGTGTATTCAGGTCTATATCAAAATGTGTGTTCAGGTGTTATCTATAGGTATATCTTTGTTTTCAGGTGTGTGTATAATGAAAAGATGAGTGTATTTATAGAGTGAAGGAGTGAAAATGGATAAGAATTAGAGTACAAAAGAATCTGCCAAAATTCCCTAAAAATCAGGGAAAAGGCATCTTTTCTTACAGAAATGGACAGCTGTCCAATTTCTAGTACCTTCCTTATTTCAGAAAATGGACAAGTGTCCCATTTCTGGATATTTTTTGATCTTATCCCTATTTTCCTACTCAGCATTGAGACAGTTGTCCCTATTCTTGAAAGTTCTAGTACTTTCTGAATGATTTTCAGAATCAGGTTTCCAAAATTGACCCTTAAGGGTCTTGGAATTACCTCAGAACCAGATTGGTTTTGGGCCTGAGTTAGGCGAGTCTTGGCCTGAAGAGCTTGGGCTCTTAGAGCCCGTTTGGATTGGTGTGACGACCCAAAGGGTCATCACCTGTTTTCTTACTCATTCCGTGCTTCCGAGGCCTTGAAAACCTTATTTTTAGTCGCCTCGATTTACGTGTGCAGTCCGGGCGCGTAGCCGAAAAACTTAAATGTGAAATTCTGTGAAAAATGCTAATTTTGATATGAAAATGAATAAATTTGACTTCGGTCAACTTTTCGGGTAAACGGATCCGGACCCGTGATTTGACGGTCCCGGAGGGTCCGTAGGAAAATATGGGACTTGGGCGTATGCCCGGAATCGAATTTCGAGGTCCCAAGCCCGAGAAATGAATTTTTGTGTGAAATTCTTTTCTGGAAATAATTAAGGAAATTAGAAATGAAATTTGATTAAAAGACCGTGATATCGGGCCCGTATTTTGGTTCCGGCGCCCGGTACAAGTCTTATATATGGTTTAAGCGCTTTCTGTAAAGTTTGGTTGAAATCGGACGTCGTTTGACGTGTTTCAGACTTAAAACTCTAGATTTGAAAGTTTATGAAGTTTGAAGAAAAACTTGTGATTTTGAGGTTTGATTCGTTATTTTTTATGTTATTTTGGCGATTTGATCGCCCGGTCAAGTTCGTAGGATGTTGTTGAGTTAGTGTATGTGTTTGGTTAGGAGCCCCGAGGGCTCGGGAGTGTTTCGGAGGTGTTTCGGGATGGTTTTTGACTTAGAAAAATTTCAGAAAAAGAGCTTCAGCTGTTGCAGACAAATTCTTCTTCGCGTTCGCGACGCCTCTTCCGCCTTCGCGAAGCCTTGAGTATTTCCTTCATCGCGTTCGCATATACTGGACTGCGTTCGCGTAGTTTCCTAGCCTTCCTTCATCGCGATCGCGTGTGGTCCCACGCGTTCGCATAGACCAAATTCCTGGACCCCTGCGTTTCCTTCTACGCGTTCGCGTTTCCCCTTCCGCATTCGTGATGACTTGCCAAGTTTACCCTTCGCGAACGCGGCCCTCTTTCCGCGAACGCGAAGAGCAATTTTTGCCCAGTTATATTTAATTCCAAAACAGAATAGTTACGGGATTTTCATAAGTTTCACACGAGCTCCTTCTTCTCCAAGGTCCTTAGGCATCCATTGAAGCTCCATTTCACCAAAACTTCTTGGGTTAGTAAATCTTAACTCGTTTTCTTCATTTTCCATCAATATTTGTTGAATTCCTAAGCCTAAAACATGTAATTTAGGGTAGAAACTGGGGGAAATAGGTAGAGTTAGGGCTTTTTACTTTTTCTTGATTTAGACCTCGTTTTGGGGTCGAATTTGAGAACAAATTATATATTCGGGCTCGTGGATGGATGGGGGAATTGATTTTGGTCCGAAGCTCGTATATTGACCAAGCGGGCCCGGGGGCGATTTTGGTATTTTTGGAAAGAAAGCTTGGAAATCTATAATTAGACATTGGGTTTGATTTGTTTAGCATATATTGATATTATGAAGTCATTATTGTATAGATTTGACTGTGTTGGAGCCGAATTCGAGAGGGAAAGCGGTTGTTTTGGATTGATTTGGCCGTGGAAGTTGAGGTAAGTGTTTGGTTTAACCCTAGCTTGAGGGAATAGAAGTTGAGTCTTATTTGCTACTTGTCGATTGTTGAGTACGATGTATAGGCATGGTGACGAGTATCTATACATTGGTGTCTAGCATGACCGTGAGTCCTTATTTTGCGAATAGTTTGGACTTTGTTATACCTTCCATGCTTAATTGATGACTTCTATATGTTGTAAAGATCTTGTGAAAGAAATTGTGATTTTGAACTTCGTGGAGCGTTGGCTCAAGGTGAAATACAAATTGTGAAGGGATATGAGATAAGTAAATCTTGGGAGCATTAGCTCGACTGATAATGTGAACTATGAGATGAAAGTGAAAGAAAGAGAAAGAGTTATTGATATTTTCCCTTGCCGGGACGTTGAGATTATTGATGTTGTACCCTTGCCGGGTTTTAATTGTTTGTTTGTGTTCCCTTGCCGGGATTTTCATTATTGTTTTATTCCCTTGCCCTTGTTTGTGATTGTTGATTGGGTGAGGAAGAGTGTTAAAGCACGAAGGGTGATGCCGTGCATTGTTTGTTTCTTGTGAGGAAAGAGTGTAAAGCACGAAGGGTGATGCCGTGCCGCACGATGTACGATTCCGTGCCAATTCTATTGATTATATGTGAGGAAAGAGAGTAAAAGCACGAAGGGTGATGCCGTGCACTTATTGTAGTTTGCTAAGATTTCTTGTTGTTATTAGTTCAAGTGCATTACTTGTCTTATTCCATTATTTCTGTGATTCTTTACGTTGACATTTCCCTTTATCTTGTCACTTGTTATTATTGAACTAAGGTATCCTTGCACAACGTTATGTATTGAATTTATGCCTTAATTGCTTCATTATTATGTGACTTAATTGCTACGTGACATTCAACATATTAATTACTAAATTGCCTAATTGCCCCCTTATAATCCATAATCAATTGCTGCTTGTCCTAAATTGTTTTCCTTAGTGAATCATAATTTTCGTGCACCTGTTGTTTTATGAACTCGTATTAATTGTTGCGTTTGTTAGAGTAAATTTCTTTTGGTGGAACTATTGATTTAATGAAAATGGGAGCGGGTGGTACGCCTACCACGAGTGACATTGAAATAGGAGCAGGTGGTACGCCTACCACGAGATATTGAGAAATGGGATCAGGTTGCAGGCCTGCAACAAGATGAGTTGGATATGAAAGTTGCCTTATCTCTTCGTTTATTGCTAGAAGTTAAATTGAGATATACTCTTTATCAAACCTGATATTTTATTTTTAACTGTTGCCCCTGAAGCATGCTCCCTTCCCCGGCTTAAATTGTTATTTTCTTGCTACTTTTCCATTGTACTTGTATATATATCTGCACAGGTTTATTTGGTGGTCTGGTCCTATCCCCGTCACTACTTCGCCGGAGTTAGGCTAGGCACTTACCAGCACATGGGGTCGGTTGTGGTGATACTACACTCTCTGCTATTTCGCACAGATCCAGGCTTCGGACAGCAGCAACAGTAGTGTGGGAGTAGGCTTTCAGTCCAGCGAGACCCGAGGTAGCCTTGCAGGCGTTCGCAGGCCCTGGCGTCTCCTCTCATCTATATTCCTGTTTCTTTCATGTATTTCTGGAGACAGTGTCGAGTTTATTTCTTTCAGACCTTTATGTGTAGTATTCTTAGACCGTCTGTAAAACTGTGACACCAGTCTTAGGTGGAGGCTTTTGTTGGGATTTTTCCGCGTTTTTTTTTTATTTATTTCAATTTTCTATAATATGGAGACTTCCGCTTATTATTTAATTTCGTTACTTTGGTATTATTGCCGATAATTGTCAAAAGGAATTATGTTATTAATGGAAAGGTAATTAAGATTGGCTTGCCTAGCTCTCATTAGTAGGCGCCATCACGACTCCCGAGGGTGGAAAATCCGGGTCGTGACAATTGGCTTAAAAAAAGTGGCTTTTCAGCAGAAATATCTTTTAAGCCGAAAAGCAATAAGTTGGGGTTGCCCAACTTATTGCTTTTGGCTTGTTTTAAGCAGTTTTAAACTTATTTTAAGCACTTTTTGACTTTGCCAAACACTGAAAAAATATAAAAAGAGCTTAAAAGCTATTTTGACCAGCTTAAAAGCCTATGCAAACACCCTCATAAGCTTTTTTAAACAACATTATGGGCCGGTCTATTTAGCCAGGCCCAATCAATTAATAAAATAAATGAGAGAAAATAGTAAATAAACAACAACAAAAATGAAAAAGAATAACAGTAAACAGAAAGCAAAAAAGGAAAAATAAATTTACTTTAACACTGTTTTTTACTTTATCTTGATTAAATCCGTTTTAATTAATTAATTAATATAAACGAAATAACAAATAAAATACATAATGATGTAAAAATTAATAGAATACATTTAAGCCCTGATTTTATTTATTAATTAAGTCTATTTTAATTAAGTAATTAATTTGAACAGAATATAACTAACAATAATAATTGCTAATAAGAAAAATAAAGACAGTAAATAAATAACAATAAGTAAACAAAAATATAAAAAGCAATGCTGAAAATAAATAATACATAATAACAAAATAATAAAGATAAAGGAAAGACAGAATAAAATAAAAACAGGAAAAGAAATTAACAGCTTGTTTGGATGGTTGTTACCCATTGTATTGTATCGTATTGTTACTTTAAATACGATGTTTGTTTTGATTGTTACTTAAATTTTATTGTATCGTATCGTTAAATCTGTCGTTACATAACGACGAAATGTGCCACTTTATGTAACGACCGATTTGGTCTGGTCGCGTCGTTACCTTGTCTTTTTCTTCAATCTCACCCTTTATTATTATTAAATAATTTTATTTTATCATTTACCCTACCTTTTTATATAGTAATTTTACCCTGTATCATAATTTTTCTTTATAATATTACAAGTTTATTCTTCATATTGCTGGTGCATGATATCATGAAACGATGGCAAACGACACAATCTATCCAAACATTATTTTTATCAAACGATACAGTACAATACAATACAGTACGATACGATACATTATGAAACGATGCGTAACAACCATACAAACAAGCAGTAAAGATCTAGTTGCTAAAAACCCTCGCTCCAAGACTCTCTCTCAGAATCTAAGATCCTGAGTGAAAGATCTTGTCGTGAGGAGTATTATACAAACTAGGTTAAGTTTCTCTTCTTCTTTATTTTTTGTAAAAAGACCAAATCTAGCCACTAAAAACCCTCATGTAAATACACCCATCTGGGACTTGAGATCCTTGATGGGAGATATTGGCACGAGGATCTTTAAACGAACTAGAAAAATTGAAAAGGGGGTGGATCTAGGATTTCTAGATTTTTAGATCTAAGATCTAGGCATCTTGGTTGGATTTTTTGGGATTTGGTTGGTAGGATGAGGTTCAAGGAGGTGAGGAGAGTGTATGGTGTGAGTTTAAGGTTTGGAGTGTAACAACCCGACCGATCGTTTTGAGCTCTAGCGCGGCATTCGGCAGTTCGAGGCCATGAGCAGCTTCACTTCAGGTATTATGACTTGTATGCGTGGTCGGAATTTAATTTCGGGAAGCTCGGAGTTTATTTGGAAAGGAAATTCTCATTTCTGAAGCTTTAAGTTGAAAGAATTGAGTAATTTTTGATTTATGAGTAAACGACCTCGTAATCGGGATTTGAAGGTTCCAGCAGGTGCATATGATGATATTGGACTTGGGCGTATGTCCGGATCGGATTTTGGATGACCCGGGAGCGTTTCGACGCCTATTGTGGAAGTTAGCATTTCGGAAGAATTTCATAAATTTGGATTGAGGTGCATTTCAATTCTATCGATGTCCGCTTGGGATTCCAAGTCTGGGAATAGCTCCGTAGGGTGATTATGGTATTGGGGGCGCGATCGAAAGTGGATTTGGAGGTCCGTAGGTCACTTTGCAGTCATTTGGCTAAAGTTAGAAATTTGAAGGTTTTTGAGAAGTTTGACCGAAATTGGACTTTTTGATATCAGAGTCGGATTCCAATTCCAAAAGTTGGAATAGGTCCGTAATGTCGAATATGACTTGTGTGCAAAATTTGAGGTCGATCGGAGGTGATTTGATAGGTTTCGGCATCGAATGAAGAAGTTCGAAGTTCTAAAGTTCATCAAGTTTGAAATGGAGTGATTTGTGATTTTAGCCTTGTTTGATGCGATTTGAGGCCTCGAGTAGGTCCGCGTTATGTTATGGGACAGGTGGGAGTGATTGGACGGGGTCCCGGGGGTCTCGGGTGGATTCCGAATGGTTAGCGGATCAATTTTGGAATTTGAGAAAGAGTTGAGGCAGTTGATATCTAGTGTAACCGCACCTGCGAGGTTTTGGCCGCAGGTGTGGAGACGCAGAAGCGGCCATGGGGTCGCAAATGCGGTGTTGGGCTAGAAGTTAAAAGACCGCAGATACAGTCGTCCAGCCGCAGAAGCGGGACCGCACCTACGGTAGTTGAGACACAGAAGCGGAAGGGGCAGCTTGGTGAAGGACCGCAGATGCGGTTGTGGGGATGCACCTGCGGAACCACAGAAGCGGTCAGTTGACCGCATGTGCGGAAATGCTGGAGGCAGTGAGGTTCTTTAAATCGGGGGTTGGGTTCATTTCAACCCATTTCTTCCATTGGAGCCGATTTTGGAGCAACTTTGAGGTGCCATTTTCATCACCAATCATGAGGTAAATGGTTTATGCTAGTCTTGAGTTAAATACGTCGATTATGTATAGATTTTAGCATGAAAATTGGTAGAAACTTGGGGTCTGAGGGAAAAACCTAGAAAATTGGTGTTCTTGGATTTTGACCACGATTGTGGACGTAAAATTGAGAGTAAATTATATATTTGAGTTCGTGAGGTTATGGGTAAAGTTTATCTTCGAAAAATTTCGGAATTCGGGCACGTAGGCCCGAGGGCGTTTTTGTCAACTTTTCAATGCGGAGTTGGGATTTATATAAATTGAATTGTTATAAGTATTAGGGTATGTTTTCATTGGTTTGCCCATTATTTGGCTAGTTTTGGGAGCGTTGGCATCGGTTTGAGTCGTCAGAAGGGCTTGGAAGCCGAATATGGGACTTCGGGGCGAGGTGCGTCTCCTTTCTATCCTTGTAAGAGGGAATTGTCCTCATATGTGAATTAATTGGATATGTGCTTCTGTTTGTGGGGGCTACGTACGCACGAGGTGACGAGAGCCCGTGCGTAGCTACTATTATGCTTAAGTCCGGGTAGTCTAGGACCCAAAAGCATGCTTTATTTGTAATATTTGCAATCTTGTTGTCAATTTGAAATTCTTAAAAACATATTGAACGTGTAAATGAATTTCTAGAAAACTAGACATCGTTTCTTGATTTTTTTTTTTAAAAAAAAGAGAGATTGCCTTTTATTGGATAATTGTTTCCCTCATGAATTCTTGATTGACTGTTTGGTGTGTTTATATATATTTGACTGCGTTGCATGTATGATTTGCGAGCGGGGTAATAGATGCATCTATGGTTCGAGCCATTCGACCCTCTGGCAGTGCACAATTAAAATATTATTGGATTGGACCGTACGACCTCAGCATGATTTGCGCATGCTTGTATTGCTTTCCTTGAAATTCACTGATGTCAATATTGTTTCTCCCTAGCTTGAGAATAAATGTATAATTGATGAAAACGAAATTTGAAAATTTCCTTATGAATAAAATAATTGTTTACTTGCTTCATTCTATTGAGTTACAACCATGTTTATAAAAATCCTTGATTACTATATTATTGGTATATTATTATTGGACTATTATTAAGTGTAGAAGTCGACCTCTCGTCTCTACTTCTTCGAGATTAGAAAGGATACTTACTGAATACACGTTATTTTTATACTCATGCTATGCTTGCTGTGCATTTTTGTTGCACAGGCACATGTACCTCTAGCGGCTTAATGGGTGTAGCGGCATGGTTGATACAGAGACTTAGGTGAGCTGCACTTCTCGAGATGGCCCGCAGCCAGTAGAGTCTCTTTCAGAGTACTGTATTGTATTTTCTCTACTGTCCAATTTGTATTCTGGACGGTTATTGTACTATATTGTTTCCTAGAAATTGCTCATGCACTTGTGACACCGGGTTCTGGTATGTCTATGGGATTACTCAGTATTTTAAAATTGTTAAAGGTATCATTATTTATTTAGTAAAATTTATTATTTATTGTTTAAATGTATAAAAGAAATGATTTCAGAAATATCTAAAACGAGAAATTACTAGTTATTTGGTGTTGGCTTGTCTGGCAATGACGTCCGGCGCCATCACGACCCTTAGTGGATTTTGGATCATGACATGGAGCTGCACCGCCACCTTAGGCGATTTCCGGCGGCGGGGTTAGGGTGGCACTAGGGTTTCGACCCTATTTTAGGTTTAGATTCGTTGGTTTTTTGTGGATTTCATTGGTGGGTTGAGGTAGAGGAGGACAAGAAGAGTTGATTGATGTAGGTTTGGGACTATTTGGGGTGGTTTTAGTCTTGGCCGCCGCCTTAGGCGATTTTCGATGACGGCGTGGGTAAAGGATTCTAGGACAGCTAGGGTTTGGTGGTGGTTTAAGGTGGAGGAATATAGGGCAGCTAGAGTTTGGGGTGTGATGGCGGCGCTAGGGTTTGGGGGCAACTAGGGAGAGAGATGTGAGAGAGTGGGGGGGGGAGGGGGGAGTTTGAAATAAGGGGGGTAGGAAGAGGTTAGGACATATATATATTAAAGGAGAGGACCGTTAGATCTATTTGAGATCAACGATCAAGATTGGGTGGGGGGGGTCGTTGGGGGGGGGGTAACGACGGTCGGTTTGGGTCGTTTAAAGGGGGTCGG